>NW_008794601.1:923952-973878 GCF_000699145.1 Aptenodytes forsteri | reverse complement strand
CTTGGGAGAAGAGACCGACCCCCACCTCGCTACAACCTCCTTTCAGGTAGTTGTAGAGAGCGATGAGGTCTCCCCTCAGCCTCCTTTTCTCCAGGCTGAACAACCCCAGTTCCCTCAGCCGCTCCTCATCAGACTTGTTCTCCAGACCCCTCACCAGCCTCGTTGCCCTTCTCTGGACACGCTCCAGCACCTCAATGCCCTTCTTGTAGTGAGGGGCCCAAAACTGAACACAGTATTGGAGGTGCGGCCTCACCAGTGCCGAGTACAGGGGCACGATCACTTCCCTACTGGCCACACTATTTCTGATACAGGCCAGGATGCTCACTGATTTAGCTCCTCAGTTTCATGGTACATACCGTAAAAACCACCCACCTGGTGTCTGAGTTGATGATAGAAAGGCCTGGACATCGAGTTTCATGTGCAAAGTGGTTTTGGTTGCACCCCGATAAATGTTTTCTAAGAAGTTAATAGCATGTGTACGTAAGATGTACTCCAAAATTTGCAGAATTTAATTTTTTATAAACTTCAAATTTCAGTATTGAGAGTAGAAAAAAATAAATATATACTTTCCCTTTCTTTTTATGTGGAGATTTGTTTTATTTTGGAGTTAACTGTAAATCTAATCAAGCAGTATTATACTCTAAATCATCACTTACAAAAAATTGGGAGAAAAGAGCTTTTTCCCGATTTTTTTCACCAACTTGTCAGTAGTTAGAACAAATAAACACAATTACCTCTAATAAAACTAATGTGCCATTGATGTAGAACAGAAGACTTCTTTCTCTCGGAATTGGGAGGCCTATTGATGACTTACCATTTTCTTACAAGCACTGTGACTAATCTGGATGATTTACGTTGGGATTTCCTAGCGCTCTAAACTTCACTCAAAACCAGATTTCACATATTAGACATAAATTAAGCTCTTATATCTTAAAAATAAACACAAACTAAGAAAAAACCTGATATGGCTGCTGCTAATTGCAGTTAAGTAGCCTCCTACATTTGCACTTAATAATTGGGAACTGCTGATGTTTGTACGTTGTGATATTTTAAATGGAATGTTCATGCTCCCTGTAGAAGTAATTTATATTATGAACGATTGTATCAAATATCTGCTAAAACTGGCAGGATTATTAAGTAACTGTTCTGTTGCTTGACATGCTACAGAAGCCTCTCTGCATCGGGCTGACAGAGCTGCAAGATGCTCTAGCAGGCTGCTTACCGCTCAGTTAACTGGAGAAAGGGGATCCGTGGAAGGGAGGGAAATGTTTTGGGACGATGGAGACGGTGGAAATTTGATTGAGGCCCCTTTGTGCCAGTTCTCCAGATTCTTCTGTGATGCCCGATTTATTAAGGTCAGTGGCAAGGTGTTGAATAAAACACAAATATTTAAATCTAAACCTTTAACTTGGAAGTTTTAGACGTGTCTTTTGAAAAGACCGTAGTTTTTATATCCTGAAAATTTGCTATGTACAAGGCAATTAGACTTAAGTGCTTTGAAGTTTGCAGATGGTACATGGTTTTTAACGAGCTGGTCCATCATTACATTAATAAAAACATTTATATTATATAGAGAGTATTTGTTACCTAATATAGCTGCTACTTTTTGCAATGCTGGCGTAAACTTAAACCATACTTATTGATGCAATTTCAGTCCTGCGAAGAATTTGCTAGCTGCCTTTCTGCCTAAGAAAATTGTATAAAAGCAGCAAGTTAAAGTTAATTAGCAGTCAATGGGAAAAAAAAAAAATGGAAATCACTGTTTAAATAATTGATGGAAAGAAAAGTTGAGGGGTCCCCTAAGCTGTGTACAGTTACGCAGATTAGTGAAAAGCCATTGCAGTATAATATCAGATCAGAATAAAAATTATGTATACCATGTATATGTATACAATGTATAACCATTTCATGGTTATAAATAATTTCACAAGGTTTAAGGCGTTGAAGAATGTTATGAAAAAAACCCTTCTGTAATCTCCTGAAATGTGAAAATTAATCACTCATAAGCATTTGACAGCATGGGCTCCATACTTATAGCTAGAAACTTTACCTGGCAGTGAAACTGTTATTAATTTTCAATTTACAATTTACATTTTGCTGATGCTCGTTCATTTTTGTAGGGAGTTTACTTGAAACTTTCATCGACAAAATCAAAATCAGACTGATTATGTTGAATCTTTTAGGGGCAGTTAAGAGCCCCTTATGTGCCTCTGGTTTTGGTCCAGCCTAAATACATTTGTGGCTTTATTCCTTCCTACGTCTACGTATCCTTTGCGGTTGAGCTGGCCGTGGATCATCTGCTCGTCTCTGCACAGCATCCGATTGAAGTGCTGCAGAAGATGAGCACTTCAGATAGCACCTGGCATTGTGCAGACTAAAATAAGTCTTGCCAATTAACTGTAAAAGCACTCTTGCTAATTATCTTCTAACTATCCATTCCAGTTTATTATCCACTAACAAAAAAAGACGAACTGTACAGAATCTTGTTTATAAAACAGTATCGTTTAACAGGAAATTAAACGACATGGTTCTCAGTGTGCCTGTACATCTCAGTGCTCTTTATCGGAGTTGTTTAAGCATTTCTGTGCAGTCCTGCGCTCCGGTTCTGTGCTTTTCCTCCCAGCGCTTCCAATACACGTGGCCTTGCAGAAACTGGTGTAATTTTATCCTTTCTGATCCTGAGTGCTCTTTGTTTCGCTTATCCTGCCAGCCTTCGGGGGCAGTCCATTTTTCTTTAGGCATCACCTCGAATTTTCTTCAACCTTTGCCAGCTGCGGAGGAGGGATGTTGGCATTCACAGAGTGGACCTGGTAGAGCCCAGTGCTCCTTTCTCAGGGGGATGTGCGGTCTGTTTGCCAGTTCATGACACGTGCTGCACGATACTCCTGCAATGCGCGTAGATGACAATCACTGCAGTCTGCGTACTTTAGTAAAATCAATAATCATACTACAGCCTTTTTTTAATCAATCCCATTCTTTCAGGGCAAAAATTATGCTTAAACTGTCGCTGATTTTGTTTGGATAGGTTGGATCAGCTCCTTTTTTGATCTCTCCTTTTTGATAGTTTTTAGCTGCACCCTTTCATGTTATTTTGCCTGTTTGCTAGCTTTTTGATCCTCAAGTTTCATGAGCTGCATGAACTCCAGAGGACAATTGTCTGTGCGTTTTCCATCCTCTGGAGCCTGCATGTAATAAAGATGAAAACACTGTAAGTCTGACTATGCACAGTGCTAAAAGAAGGGTTGGTTTTATGATTTAGGCACTAAATTGACATTTGATTTCTGAGAGGAAAGCCAGAACTCTCCTACAGGGTTTCTGTGTGATATCAACAAGCCAACAAGACTAAGATTTTAAAATAACTTAAAAGCCTCAGCTGTCAAAATTGGGAAGAAGCCAACCACTAAGTAGTGTCGATCTAAATATAGTCTGATTCCAAACATTAAACATCACATGAGAATCTTCTCAGTATTTTCAATTTTTACATATGTTGCACTTCCTCTTCCTGCATCTTTGGAGAGGGGAAAAAGAGACGGATGCATTTCTATAAAACATGGTTGCGGAACAGGGGTTTGGTCCCTATCATGTGATGCTGCTTTCTGTACTTTTTAATTGGTGCCCCATAAAAGCAGATGGTGTAGAAGTACTGAAATTTCTTTTTTTAAATTTCATTTTTTCAAATCCATGTGCTTGATCTGAGCTCTCGTGTTTTCCCAGAGCTCTGAAAGGAAAGATAAACAAAACAATCTATTGAGGAGACCTGTCTCCATAGAAAACAACTAATGAAAAAGTAATGTGTGGAAATGCACAAAAACCCCCTTAATCTCCTTTACGTTCAATGTAGCTAGGAGAAAGTATGTTCTCATACCTGTTTTATTAGCAGAATTTGGGAAACGACAGCAATTACAAATGGGAATGCTTCCAACGTTTTGCCTAGTTCCGATTTGCAAGAATGTAAGCCTAGAATAGCTTAGGATTTTTAACACTGTAATTAGGTTCAGAAATTGGGCCCGGGATGCTAACGTGTCCAGTGCTCAAACCACAGGTCTTCCAGTAAGGAAACTGAGTAGCTGAGGAAAATAAGAAAAAACTGCCCGAGTGTTACTCAGGAAGATGCTCAGCCTTATCTATCGAAAACATAACGGTTTTGAGATCCTGAGTATTTTTTTTGTAACTAGCATTGTGGTTCTTGTTCTGGAAGGTAATAAGTAGACATGCTTCATGGCACGATGGACCTCTGTATACAGGGTCTATCTTTTCCCAGCGTAGATAGAAATAGGTTTAACATCTGTGAGAATTAGCCACTTATCAACTAAATGAGACAAAGGGGAATTTAGGTGTACTCCAAAGGTCACAGTCAGACCTAATATAGGGCAGAAAGGGTATATCTTTAACCCTGCTTGTTGGCTAGGGATGTGACAGTGGGGAGTCTATTTCAGGCTCTGTGACCTTGAATGAGGGACTTTGTTAAAGCGGTCTGAGCCATATCCTTAGCAGAATGTCCAAACAAGTTTTTATCTTTATAAAAGACCTGCATGCATTTAACTGGCACTAAAGTGGGTGGAAGTTGTTCATACAGGCCCAAGAGTGTACAAATTCCCAGCTCCAAACAAGTTTTGGACTTAGAAAGCTAGGTCACTGTTTTTTGCAGGGTTAGGACCTGATCTAAGCTTTAATATTTTAACGCTCCTCAAACTTTGAGGGAGGCTGGTTGCAGGTCTGAATTTCATAGCCAGGCCAAGCCAAAACCCAGAGTGCAAAGCACCTCAGTTTCACAAAAGTTGGAGTCTCGTCTGAGGTTAGGAGCTCATACCTGCGAAATTCCAGTCCCGGAGACACAACAGGGCTTTTGCTATTAATGTGGGTGTGAGAATTGTCCTATAATCACCCAGGGATGCAATCTAACCAGAGGTCTTCAACCCATGGGACGGATTGTAATGATACGTTTTGTTGTCTATTTTCTGTCTTTATCCCTCACCCCAGTTTGTCATCTTCTCTTTAGGTCCTGTCCCTGCTATAAAAAGGACCTTCTGTGTTACTGTTCCTCTTCAACACCTACTTCATACAGGTTACACATAGACTCTCTTCCTACTCATTCTTTTTAAGTCTCTAAGGTCCACTGGGAATACAGTTTCTTGCTGAGACATGCTGCATAATATATTAGTCAACAAGTGTGCGTGAAGCGCACGCAGTGGCTTAGCCATTATGGTACCCAAGGGAGCAGCCTTGCCACAGAGCCACTCTACAATTGATGGGTTGGAGCTATAGGTATCATAATAAACAGATTATTCCTATTAAATTAGCTTGAACATCTCTGAGAAAATTCATAATGCTCCAACATTCAATCTGTCTTTGGAATGTAAGAGGAATGAGGAATATCAAAGGCAATTTATTTATCTGTAACATGTTTCCGAAGGTTGTGTCTTGGGTTCTTTATATCCACGGTGTTTGGCTGCACAAAGTAATATAATGATGCGGTTGCTGCACGCTGTCAGGGAGAAAGTCTTTAGTTATAGTACACCATGGAGAGCACAAGACAGTAGCTGTTGCCTTTGCTCTTTATAGAGCTGTTGGGGAGGCTCTGCCTAGTGTAAGGTGAAACATTCAATTCGACATTCAGTGTCAGTGTTTGCAGAGAGCAGAAACTTTTGATTTATTCCAAAAGGATAAAGGTATGAATGTGTTGGTAAGTCAGTCTATGGGCAGCCTGGTTTCTGTACAGGGAGAATAAGATACGGTCTAGTATTGGGGTCTTTAACAAGGTTTCAGATCTCTGTGCTACCACTAACTGTCTATGCTACCTTGGCGAAACTGTTCAGGCTTGGTTTACATGACAAAGTCTTTGCCTGAACGTTTGGTAAAGTCTTAGTAAAATGTGGAACGCTTCTGAGTGCGTCTGCCTCCTCCCGGGGTCCTTTTCACTTTGTTTATACAGCATCTCCCATCCAGGAGACTTCTTTTTCTACTTCTGAATACAGACATAGTATTTTATTATTGTAAAAATATTAACTGTTCAGCCAAAAGCAGGTGCACCTCATACCTTTAGATCTATCCCTTTACATCCCATCAAAGCCTTAGTATTTTGACAACACCTTCTGGAAGGAATCAAAGCAGCATTTTTATAGCATGGAGAAAAACAGGGGAGAGAATGTCTGATTTTTCTCCTCTTCCTGCCAGCGTGAAAATCTGTTCCTCAGCTTTTTAGTTCCTTGCCCTCACTAATGACCTTTCTTTCACTGCCGGTTTCAAAATCTCGACAGCTTGTTAGAATCAGGAAAGACTTTGCATGATCACACTGATAATTTTCAAATCACTTTGTGGCTGAAAGTAAGTTTAGCAGCATTATTTATCCAAATTACAAGCATGAAGGACCACATGGGAAATATGGAGGAGTGCCTTCTGTAAATGACAGCTTAGGGAGAATTTTCAATTGCATGAGACAGCTGCATCCCAAAACTTAATCTAATTACTATAGTGTAGTGAAAAATGTCACCCTGAATAAAACTGATACCATCGTATATGTTCATGGTAAATTTTGACTTACATATGGCTGTGTTTGGGATAACCTTTAAATTCTAAATCCAACTTGGGGCTGATGTAATGCTTTTGCAATTAGAGGAATTTGAGTATGTGGAATTTCTTCCTTGCTCTGAGCAGATCAGCTCTGTTCGCAGCTGTACAAAGTTCAGAATAGCCTTTTCCTGGAACATATGCTTCCTCCTTAGCCCACGTAAGCACACAAACGGTAGATAAACCTTTGTTTTGCTTCCTTTTTCAAAACTTATATTTCAAAATGTTTTCCAGTTGCGTTTCAGAACTGTAAAGAGAGGGAAATTACTCACAGAGCACTGGTGTGCCTCCCCCATATGCTTTTTCTGTTTTGTCGCACATGAACAATTGTATGATGACTTGAAAAGTTGAGTTTCTGGAAGGCCTTCATTTTCAGCTGCTGGTGTATGCCAACGAATCTGAATATTAAATCAGATGGAAACCAGCAGCTTGAAAACATGCAATCTGCTCTGTGCTGAAATGCACATCTGTCTGATGTGTACTGCAGATCTTTGGCTCCCACTAAGGTTGTTTGAGATAACAAAAGAGCATGTTTTGAAAGCTCTGAATGTTTTTTGTTTTGGCTTTTTTTTTTCTTTTAAAATGCAGATGGAAACCAGCAGCTTGAAAACATGCAATCTGCTCTGTGCTGAAATGCACATCTGTCTGATGTGTACTGCAGATCTTTGGCTCCCACTAAGGTTGTTTGAGATAACAAAAGAGCATGTTTTGAAAGCTCTGAATGTTTTTTGTTTTGGCTTTTTTTTTTTCTTGTTTAAAATGCTGAATTCACTGTACTGGAGCCAACAGCTTCTTGATTTTCCACAAAACCAGATTTAACAGAATATAAAAATGCCGGCTTTCCTTACCCTGTTGAACCAGCGTGCTCCCAACCTCCTGGTAATGACAGTGCCTTTCCTCCTGGAACGTTGTCTCAGCTGAAGACGGTGGAGAGAAATACAAATATCATGGACTTTCTGAATCTGCTTATTTCCCAGTGAATTCAGGGGAGTCAAGGACATGCTCAGCACCTCAAGGACTGATCTCGAAGAGAGCAATCAAGCAGGCATTGTGTACATCGGTTAGCGAAGAACTTGGGAACTGATTTCTGCCAACAACAGGTAAAAGCTGCCAGGGTCTGTTGCTTGCCTGGGAGAATCCACATCCAGCTATTTGGTGATAAACACTTTAAGAATAACATTTGCGTGCAGCAGGGAGGGAGCAGACCTGCATTTCAAACTGCTGAGGAAGCCTGTAGGCCAGCCTGGTATTTTTGATCAAAGCACCCTTGAAAAATGGAATCGGTACAGATGTGTGTGTGCTTAGACTATATCCAGCGCTGCTGATTTTCTGGGGCTAGCTGCTGCACAGCAAAACCTCAAATGGCTGCTGGATGTGTCTCTGGCATAACTAAATTTTTCACATGGAAGCGTACTAGGAAAAAGAAACTGTGTAGAAATAGCTTGTATTTTGATGTTTTAAAAATAAAATCTTTCTACAAAGTTCTTAACAGCTAGTCCAAGGACCCCTCCTAAGTGGACAGATCTGTATCACGTAGGGAGGTTAGATGGCATTGCTGAAGGCTTCCCGTGTTTAGAATTTCTGCTATATAATGGCACATTTATGTATATTGCAAATTGCTAGCAAGTGGGGATGTGCTTTTGTTGACGTGAATCAATACCAATGACCGAGGGCTCAAGCAAAGCTGAGTCCTAGGAAGTGGCAGTCTAGAGACCTGATTGTGTTTGCTTTTTACCTCTGTGACTTAACTGTATTAGAGACAGATACTGCAAATGTAGACACAAGAGGCAACATGGAAGCTGTTTAATAATTTTCGGCCCAACCCATAAAATCTGAGGGGGTATGCCCAGCTAAGTGTTTTGCTGTTGGACTTGATCGTCCCAGGTATTGAGCAAAGCAGAGAAGGAATTGAAGGAGCCCAAAGTTGCAAGGAAATAAGGCTCTTAAGACTTGCTTCTGCTCCCACTCATGTCAAGAGCAGAACTTGCCTTGTTTTGGAGGCCAGCTGAAGCTGGGCGCACATCTGTGGCAGCGTCACGCTCTGCAGATTGCATGAACATCCAGAGCTGTGCTGCAAAAGATCGCTGTTGGGGGAAGGAAGAAGAGGAGAACGGAGCTGCTGGCTCTAAGACCTGAGCTAAAAATTTAGTTTATCTACTAAAATGCCATGCAGCCCTCATGCCAGCAGGTGGTACTTCAGTATTTCAGTACCCCAGGCCAGGCGCTGAGGGACAGCACTGCTGCCGGTACCGGGACTAGCTTCTAAAGCCTGTTGCCATTCTTGCCTTCAAGCTGCGGTTTCAGTCTCATTTGTGGCTGGCAAATCATTAGCATCAAGATTTTATCTGTGCTATATTTTCCCCAAAGCTTGAAAGCTTTTTTCCCCATATTTTCCCCAAAGCTTGAAAGCTTTTTTTTTTCCCCCCCTACACACATCATACAACATGTTGCTTTTCCTGGTGAAGAGCTGTCACATGCGATGTGATGGATGCATCATGTGCTTCCTATATAGCCAACTATCAGCTTCTCAGGGTTAAATCCCGTCTCCGTTCTGGTCTCCGTGCATCACCGCTCCAAGTTTAGAAATTCTGACTGGAAGCAGTGAGATGATGTCTGTGTAGAGCAGTATATGGAATAGATATTAACCCATATGTTTTAAAATATATGTATGTGCAGGTGTGTACAGAGGCACATTTTCTATATGTATGTGTGCACACACACACACACTTCCCCTAGTTTTAAGTCATGCTCCTGGTAAGAAATGCAACCAATGATATTGGTGATTCACTGGGTAACGTTGTTCTCCTCCTGTTACAGATACGTACGTGTTCTTTATGAATGGATATATGGAAAATAAAATACATTTCTTATTTGCAAAAATTCAAAGGCTCAGCCATAACTTCTTTTGTTCCAGCAAACCAAAAATACTCTATTACACACACAGAGCTGTAACTGCACTCCAGTGTGGTTATGCCTCTGTTCCACAGTGACTCTTTTGTAAGAATAGCTTTATTTGCCATTGCTTATGGCCAGCATGGATATTTACCAGATACAGGCATTTTAATTTCTGCTCTATTACTCACAGCTTCCCTGCATGTTAAAAATTCCTTTATTTATGTTACAGAAAATGTGTTTGAGGACTTCTCCCATGGCTCTTCTGTAGACATCAAGACTCAGACTACACCAATGTCGTATCAGAGGTATATGTGAAGCACTACTTCATATTTCCAAAGCCTGCATGCGTATATTCTGATGATGAAGTTAAGACATATTAAATGCTAAGTTTACCTGAGGGAAGTGCTGCTGTTTGGCTAATGACCGCTGCACGTGGCTCCTGTGCAAGCCACTTGAGCGGGTAACTGTCTCAAGCTGCCCTGTTTCTGATAATATATGTACAACACAAGGTAGTGGATTTGGAGCGGTCTGTGGATTGGACGAAAGTGCTCCGTAACAGACCAGTTCTTAACACCCGTGAAACCAGTGACAGCCTTTCTGCTCTCTCCAGTAAGCTTTGGAGCGCGTCCCCTGTAAGAAATGCAGAAAACAACACTGGCGATTCGATAGATAACATGACTTTGATGTTGCAGAACTGCCACAGCCATTTCAATCGCTGCATAATTAGATGTCCCAAGACACAGTCATAAACCATTACGTAGGCTTTGATAATGGAAAATCTCGGATGTAACCATGTGGAGCTGGGACTAAGACTCAGATTGAGAGATGTGTACGTGTCTAAACATTCAGGTGTGTCAGTGGGATTTTCAGGAGCACTTAATTGGGTTAGATGTCTAACTCCATAGAAATCAGTCCTGGATTAAACATAGACTTTGAACATCAAAGACATTTAGGTTCCTAATTCCTACTAGGCATAAAAAGTGTCTTACTAGTTAGGATCCCATGGGGATCCATGGGATCCATGGGGACGCATGCATGTGGTCTTTGGGAATCTAGGTCTGTTCCTGTATTTTTTCAAAAAGTCTACAATGTGCCCTTCTGCATCTGTCAGAGTTTAAATCGTTTTTGAAGCCTAAGAACGTCCAGTAAAACCTATCTCTAAGAACACCACCTTGTATGGCATTTATACTCCTGTTTATAAAAACTTTGGGATAAAATGTACTTAATACATGTAGTAGTTGTTGGGGGTGGGGGTGGTGGTGATTTTTTTTTTAAACTGAGTGCTACCATTAAGTTCTATGGTTACGTCCATAGATAACTTCCCCTAAACTTCCCAGAACATAGCTAACAGTAATGATTTGTTTTGTAAGGGTCCCCGAATATGGTTTGGGAAGTTAATTCCTTCATTTAAAGATGAGCAACACTGCGGACTGTTGCTGTTTAAAGTGTCCTATACGCAAAAGATCAGACCTTAATTGTTAGTCTCTAAACACCACTGACTTCTGAGTTATCTGCTCCAAGCATCGTTTGTTTGGTACATCTCTGACCTTGGTTCACTTGACTGATAACAACCTTGCGAAATAGGAGGGGAAAAAAAAACCAAGCCCAGTGAATATAATTAACATCTGCTTATTAACAAAATTATTTATGAGAGCTGACTCGAGTTCAATTAACGGCTGGAATAATTTTTGCAAGAGAGAAAACCTTGCCTAATTGTCGAGGTGCAGCTATGCCAACCTGTTTCCAGAGCTCGCTGCCTGCTGCAGTTTTGGGGCTAAATGCTCGGTTGATGCCGATGGGCTCCAGGCACGGAGCTGTGCTGATCTACATCAACTGTCCTGTCAGCTCTGAATTTATACCTGCAGGACAGGTTCATCGATAGCGTTGCTTGGTGCAGCTCCCCTTGCAGTGTTAATTACGCAGTTCTCCCAGACCATGAATCTGGGTTGACTTTGAAGATAAATTAGTTACCCTACCACTTTCCATTGGCCTTCCTCTGCCGGTTAAGGACTATCTTGTCCCTCCTCTTCGTGGATCAGAAAGTCAATTAACCGGTTCCCCATAAGACTTGACATCTATAGGGAGGAAATCAAACTTTTCTAAAGCTTGGGCTGGTGTTTAACCAAATTTCTCTCTCGTAACTTTGCAGCTCAAGGCAGGTTTTTATTTTCCCTGTAACATTGAGAATCCTTTGCTCAGTCCGGATTACCAGCTGCGGCTGGTTTATTTCCCACATTCTTGCTTATTTTGTGTGGTCTTAGGTTGAAAGAAAGTTGTTTTTGTTTCTCTGTTTTTGTTTTGTCTCGCATAAAGATACATTTATGTAAGTGAAAACACTAACAGGACAAATTAGGCTGACCTATGCATATTTCCATACAAGCACAGATAAACCAGTAGGAATGACCTTTTTACCAACAATATTGTCTCTTTATTAATGCCTTATCATTAACAAAGTGCAACCTTTGTGCACAGAACTCCGAAATGGCTAGAGAGAGCTTATGTGGTAGGATGAAAGTATCTGAGGGGTGGCTGGTAGGAGAAAAGACCTAGTTGTATTGGTACTTCTGGCTCTTTTCTAGAGAGCCAGGTTGTAGATCCTTAAAACACAGGAAAACTTTTGCAAGATTTGGTCTAATTCTCTGAAATGTTGACCTTTCCCAGATCCTCTCAGTTGCCTTTTGGGGTAGGGAGCACAGAAAACCCCATGCCATGTCAACAGAGGGATTGAAACTGTTGATTAAATTCCAGATCTGAAATTCCAGAAGGGTTAGCACGGCTTCCCAGTGTAGTGAGCCCTGCCTTGCGAACTCCTTGCCTAATGACTGTCTCCCCCCTGCAGCTGGTGGAACGGCATGATACAAGCAGTGTCTGATTTGAGTCGTAAAGGTGTAAATTTTCTTGGGTTTGAGGAAATAGTTCTGCTCACAGCTGTGTCGCTGTGCACTATGACTGCTGCACCTGCAGCAGCACAAGTCTCTGAAGTCTGTGAATCATTGCCTTTTTCTCAGCTGCCTAGAAAATAACCCAGGCCCCCGGGTTCTGCAACCCAGAATGATTGGGAATATTTTTGCAGAACACAAGAGTTGTGCATCCTTGTAAGCAGGTCATATTTCTAAAGGGATTACACAGGATTTTGATGAGTTACTGTGATCTGTGCATCTTTACCGGGCCTCTTGCTGGCATAGGATTTATTGGTTTAGAAAAGTTGTCTTGAAAATAGCAGATTTTCCCAGAAACAGCAGAGAAATTAGTATTCCTTTTGCAAACATCAAACTAGCCTACTTTGTTACAATTTAATTGTAAAAAGTCTGCTTATGGCTCTCTAATGAACACTGGTTCCATTCCCACAAAGTGACACTTGCTGAATAATGTGTTACAGCTCTCAGTGACTCCTTCCCAGAGACTTATCATGAAATCTGCAGAGATAATTACCACAGTAGGAAATGAATACAAACAAATGCAGTTTCCCCTTTGTTTTAGCAACTTTCTGAGATTGCACTTGCTTCCCTCTCTATTGCAAAGTACATTTTTCCTGGTTTTTTAGTATTGTTAAAATGATTAGATTTTGATTCATATGATCTATCCATCTACTTAAAGACGATTGCAACAGTCCCACTGAGTTAAACTGGAGCTGCAGCTTCCTCCAGAAAACAATTGCTGTATGGGCTGAATTATAACCAATTTCTCAAATGGCTAAAATTGGTTGTCCCAGACAAGCACTAAGATTAAATTAATCTCATCTGATATTAGGCATTAATGTAGTCAGCCTTGCTTAATACACTCCCACATCAGATCTGACTTGCCTGGGAATTGCCTCTCTCATCATCTGCTGTTGACTGAATTTATCATGTGCAGGTTCCTAATTTAGGTGAGTTGAGTCCCGGAGTAAGTGTGAGCGGAACATGAAAAAGTTACCTGCTGCACTTAATTCAGTTCCTCAAAAAAATAGTGATATATCGGGTGATGCTGAGGTGGCTAGTGTGTTTCTAAAGCCGCCAAGATTTCTATTCTCTACGGTTACCCTTTGGATGAGCGGGTTCATCATCTTGCCATGCTTCTTTGGTCTTTAAGTTATGGTTATTTGCAGGTTCTCTGTCTTGGAGCGACTGTTTATCTCCTTCCTTTGCAAAAAGAAAAATATTCAAGTCCTCACTAAATTGTGTTCTGTTTTTTATTATTTCCTGTAACAGATGAATTGAATTTGTTTAAAAACAAAAAACCCAACAAGGTTTTAAATCTTTAGATTCAGTTTTCTGTTCCTAAAATTATCCATGTATTAGGATACTGGAAAAAAAAGCTGGCAAGTAGAACATCACAGGAGATTGTAGTCTTGATATAAATAAGATTGGTTTATATTTCTTCTCCCTCTTATACCCAATGTGATTTAAGCAAATGTTGCAATTATTTCCCACTACATGATGTTTTTTTTCTTTGCAATCAACTAAATGTAATGCATTGACCATAGCAGTGTAAGGGGAAAAAACACACACAAAAAACCCCTAGAAAAGGAAAGCGTTGAATTTGATTCTGATATAAATAACACTATAAAGATGGTGCAAAAATAAATGTTACTATTCCATTTAACTATGGTATTAAACGTGTTCTCTTTACCGCAGTATGCAAGTCTTTTGTATATTCTTTATTTAGTGAACTATTCCACCCTCTCTTTATTTGTTTTGGATTATGTTTTCAGGTGCTAGTTGTTTATGATCACCCCATAATTAGAGATTTAAACTTCTCTGCAGTTGTTATTACGGGATCAGGCAGGTTCTCTGCTGCTATAAATTGCCACTGTTGCATTAAAGTCCAATATTTGGTCTGTGGTTATGGGGGCTTTGTAAAGATCTGGCAGGTCTGTGTTTTACTCTTATACCGAGTGAAATTAGAAAAGTGTCACTTTTATTTATCTACTTTCACAGGCAGGTCCCACATTTGTAATACTCGAGTACTGTACAGATATCAGTGGAAGTTCTTCAGGAACATATTTATAAGAAAACGTTGAGTCATAGCTCAGAGTTGAACACTGAGTTGGTTTGCAGCAGTGGAATTGCAGAACAGAGTTGGAGTCATTTCTCTGTGCAGTCTGTAACACAACCGGGAACCCAAATCCCATCTTCTGAACCCCATTCCAGCGTTGTGGCCCACAGGATGGTCCTTATGACTATTTCTGATGGGCCTTTGTCTTTTCAGTGGATCGAACCACGTTTTGGATCCATACTTTCTGCTCTAAACTTCAGTTGTCACCTGGGCTTTGTGGGCCAGCTGGATCTCTGCTTCAGCTAAGCTGCGGATAAGCTGCTTAGCCTTTAGCAGTAATTGAATCAAAGCCAAATTCCCAGGCCCAGAAGGTTCATCCCTATTTAAACAGAGACGGCAATGCGTGTGTATCTGCTACCGAGGAGGAGGAAATTACTCCTTTGAAATTGAATCCAACGGGGAGATTGTATGTCTTCACAATTCGTGAATTTTCCAATAAATGTGTTTTCGTCATGTTAGCTCATAAAAGTGCTTTACACGAGTCAGTCTGAAAGACTTTAGGAGGATAAATCCCTTGTCATCAACTCAGCAGGGCAAGTTTTTGCCTTTAGTGGCCACTTTTAGTCATCCTAATTTTCCAGCAGAATTTAATTTATCTATTAAGAAGATAACAATCTGGATTCAGCCCAGCACCTGTCCCCATGGAAAATTTTGACCTCAATGCCTTAGCGTAGAGGTGAAAGCTATGCGTGGAGCACAGGCAAGGAAACAGGAATAACTAAGGTGTTTTGTCAAACATAGACCGTCTAGTCCCTGCTTTCTTTGTTGCGTCCATGTGGGGTGTGTAAGACAGATAAATTTGAAGAAATTCTAAGAGAGCTGTAAACAGCTAAAATAGCAAGGCTTCACAAATTTCTATTGATTTTACTACAACTTTCTTTAAAAAAAAAAAAAACCACAACAAGATTTTCCAAATACTGAAATATCTTACTTGAAAGTTTAACCTATGAAATACTTTTTCTATTCTTTTATTTGCAATCACTGCTTGCTTCAACTGTTAATGAGAAATGAAGCTTGTTTTCCTTCCTGGATTCCAGCAGGGAACTAATTCAGTTTTGCAGCTTCTGGAGCAGAGCTGACACCCGGCTGATTAAGGAGGCGTGTCGCCGGGTATGCTCAAGTGCACCTATACTTGAACGCACAAACATGTACCGGGTGGCCCGGGAGATGCAATGGGTTATGCTCGGTTACATTCACCATCCTGTAATCTGGTCGCTGCAAGATCCACCAGATCGGGTGACCTCTCAAATCACTTTCTCGTTGCTTTTTTAAATGTATTTTTCAGTTCTAGATTGAATGTTATAGTGCTGGGTAAAGATGGAGCACTTTTCCATTGCTCATGTGCAAGTACCCAGCAGCCAGTTTTACCTAGCTCTTTCTCCAAACTATCTGGTTTTAATCATCTGTAATTATTAAAATGTTATGCTTTTTGATTGTATATCTGTTCAGGAAAGCCAAGATGAAAGTCAAATATGGTAACGTTTTTCTTTCAGTTTATTCATAAGGCCTCAGGAAACTAATGAGATTTATTCTGTGAATTAGTTTATAATTGTGCTTTAACTGCACTGTGACATTTAATAATGTCAGAAGGATTTTGCTTTAGGCAGAGTGATTTCAGCCTCTGTAGAAAATTAATTACCACTTTCTGAATAAACTGCTTTTTTTTTTGTGAGCTAAGCGGTATTTTCAAGGTTAAGCTGCTTTCTGATATTTTGAGGTGAAAAAAATGCATTGAAGATGTAGATCTAGCTTCCTGGTTCACACACAGAAGAGGCTGACCGCGTTAAGTAATCAGAACCTATTGTTATTATAAGATTTTTCAAATGCAGCCTTTTGGTGTTCTCCAGGGCCCAGATCTTGTGTGTCTGATTTGGGGAGCTGCAGAGAAACCCGTAGCTCTGTGCAGAGCTGTGGAGGGAGCTCCTCCTGCCTGCAGCCGCCCAGCAGTGGGACCTGCTCGTATCACCCTTCACGTTCATGTATTCTGTTGCTTTGCTTGTACAGAGCCTTAACGAGAACCCGAGTCTTGTCCTGCACAAATACCACCTTATACTAATGCTCTTAACAAGAGGGCACTAGCTTATTCTCTTTCACTGCACCTACAAACCTTTTCAGTAGCAAAACAAGTCTGAACTACATTTCCATAGGGGACCTAGAGGAAGGAACAGCTACTGAGTGCACACATTTTACTTCACGGGGTCAGAGTTCAATCAAATATTACATTGTTCGGAAAGCATCAATCAAGCTAAATATTGATAAGGCTTCCTTAAATGTGATTATATGAGGAAAAATAGAAAAAAAAATTCTGGGGAAAAACTAAAAGCTTGATAGACAGGATAACTCCAAGTGTGCTTAATACACATGCATTAGATTATGAAATTAAATAGATGGAGTTGTTTTGGAAAAAAAAATTATGTTTTGAGGTTCACGCATTGCTATAAGCTTTAAAGTATATTTATATATGCATCTTTTAATAATAACTGCTAAAATTGATGTAATTGTTGCTTTGCTGTGATGTCAGGAAAGGATACTTACACTGGAGTGAGTGGGCATTGCAAGGGTATAGCAGCAAGGCAAATTAATTTAAGCTGCCCAAATTTTGCAAGGGTATAGCAGCAAGGCAAATTAAGCTGCCCAAATGGCAAATCAGATGGATTAATGATTTTCAAAATGACAGCTGCGTTTACATGCCTTTTAGCCCGATCGCTTTATATCAGATCTAGTGCTTATTGAAGTCAATGGAAAACACGGCCTTTTCTTTAAAGGGAGTGGAAATCGTATTTGCGGACAAGTATTTGTCCATAGCTCTATGTACTCCAGACCTTGGAATGACTGCGAAGTTCCAGAAACTTTCAGCATTAATAGTATGCCTGCTCACTTTTCCTGTGGTTGGTATTTCCACTGACAGCTTCCAAAATCCTTTCCCTGCTGCCGATGTAGTGACTGACTCCTTGATGATCTCATCCAGGCCGCTACCAATTTAAAACTTATTCTAGGTCCTTGGCACAGTAATTATCATTGTCCCGCATTCTGTAACAGATCTGTTTAAAATAAAGCTCAGTAGGAAACGGCTATTGTCTAAAAATAAATGACAGAGTAAGGTGGTGATGTGCAGGGAGATCTCATCAGTGCATGTTTCGGGAGGATTTTCCACCATTTGCAAGTCGGCAGGGCGCTAGCTCTAATCATCGGCACAGCACCATGGACGCCAGTGCATTGCACTGTTGGGGAGGTTGGCTTTGTGCGTTCACTGTCCCCCAAAGCTTTGGGGAAAAGCCACAAGGGATACTTTAAATTGACTTGTCTCTCAAAGAGATGGTATTGAAGAAAAATGATAGGGGAATGGCACTGGCTAGAGGTTCATTGATGCTTTGGGAACCAAAGGTGAACAAAGCCAAGATGAAGCAAGCCAAGCCCACATGCCAAAGGGTGAGTTTCTCTTACTTACTCTGTTTGTAACATACGTTGCTCTCCGTTCAGCTGGTTTGCAGAGTGTACTTCTGCCCTGCAGGTGGAATTTTTATTGTTTCATTGTCCTTGTTGCCTTATTGAAGATGGCTCAAACGATTCCTCCCCAAAACCCTTGCACAAAAAAATTGGGCCACAGCCCATCATTCTGCTTCTTACGAGTGTTACACAGTAAGTCAGACCAAAATAATCCGCTCATCTGCATGGCCTTACTTTAGCTGTGGCTTTACAGAGCTGGCCGGCTGCTTGAGGCAACAGGGAGATGCACTCCCCAGGGTGATGGATTTAGGCTCTGGTTCATAGGAAGACCAAGGCAGACTGTTAAAGTTACAGCAGACCTCTGTTACTGCAGTATAAATTTGTCTCCTAGCATATACCTGCACTAGGGATCTTCATGCCATGGGCTGTCTTTGAAAAAGCCTCCATCCTGCCAATAAAATACAAGCTAGTCCCTGAAATCCATGCTGTAATCAATAGGAATTTTTTTTTTGCATTGACTTGTATTGAGCTAAGTTTCAATCCATTTTTGCCTTTGGAGGCTCACAGATCAATCCCATATTGGTATCTCTCTGTTTTGATACAGCTCAGTAGTTGCTGCAGCTTCTCCTGTACTTGGTGCATTGCTGCCCATGGCTATAACCACTCCCAGCCAGAGCTCACACCGCAGTTAGAGGCAGTTTTGCAAACGCTCACCAATTTCCACGTGCAGGAAGGAGCTTGCTGGTCTTCAGTGGTTTCCTATTTGGCTCTGAGTTGGGGACTTGGTGGGAGTTGCATTCTTTCCGTTATGAAAACCATGTCTGTGAAAGCTGTCACAGTGCCACTGCAAGTTAGACGATTGTGTTGGCTTGATCAAACAGTGTGTTGAAATGGAGTGGCCTTAGCAAGGGACAAGAATGGTTCAATCCACTGTGCTATGAGCTGCAGGTGTTCACAACAAGAAGTGATCTCTAAATACCTTACAGTTTAGGTGGTGCTCAAGGTAGGAAGAAAGAATGATAGTTGACGAATGAGTGTGTAGAGCAACTCGGCAAAAAAATTAGGAGCCGTTCCATGTCAAAGACGTGCGTTACTGGTCTCAGAACGAGGCAGACACAACCGCTTTCCTTCGGTGCTAGAACTCATCAAGAACAGTAGTGTTGCCCAAACTCCTCAGTTTCTCATGAAAAAAAACTTGCACTCTAAACTAGATGATTTCTCCCAAATATTTAATCATTAGAAGTTTCATTATAATAACAACTTCAGGGAGCTTCCAATTAGTTTAACAATAACTGTATCTTGGGCTAATAAATGTTCAGCTGCGGGCCTTGAATTTATTAGCCCAGGCAAATGGTTATTGCCTCATAAACAGGAAGCACCTTCAGGTGATTTAATGACTCATGTTTCTCTCACCCTTAAATTTAATCTAATAAACAGCTGAGATGAGAAAGATATTAAAAGTAAAAAAGCCAACAACAAGAAGCAGCTTTCCACTGGCAATTACTTAATGACAAAATTGTGTTAATACGTATTTGAAAAGTCAGTCCACAACGTTGCAGAATAATCTGAAGTTGTCGCTCAAGTAATTCACACAATGTTGGAAAACTTTTATTTTATTATGCAAAGAGTTGAATAAATAATTGTTACGGTAATACACTGCCTTTGCCATTAACATGATGTCCTACATCAGTGTTCAAGGACTGCACCTGAAGACATGCAAATGAATTGCATATTCTTAATGAGGATAACAACCTGCTCATTTCATCAGGCGAAATTTGATGTCAAGGTTGTGGGCTGCTGATTTTCTGTTTCTTTTTTAAAATGCTGGGTGGTATGTTACAAAAACAAACAAAAAAATGACTGACTGTGTTTTTTCATACGTAGCCTAGCAAATTTTTTCCTCCTCGGTAATGCCTGAGAAGCAGCATTTGGGGGGGGGCAGCTGGGGGCGGCAGTAAAGGCAGGCTGGTTAGGATATTTTGGTAGCGCATTATGCATCTTAGTTTTATGATTATTTCGGTGTGGTCCTGCGCTGGCATAGCTGCAGCCTCTTTTCACATTCGTTCAGTTCTCCTTATTGTCCATTGCTTTCTTGTTGCAAAATAGGATTTTGTAGTCTTGTGAAACTGTGAGCCAAGGACATCTAGCACCATATCATTAAAATCAAAGCATGGCTCACTTTTTACATGGTTTAACCTCTCCTTGTAAGAAAGTTTAGGACTGTGAATCCAACAGATAGCTCTATGAATAGTTCTACACTGGGTTTTAAGATATTTTATCTTTAACATGCTCTTGTTTCAACATGGTGATTTTTTTCGCAATCTAATTTGAGAGTCTGACTTTCCCTTCTCTGTTTCTCTGGACTTTTTGAGATCTCGCATGTTGTGTCTTATTGCAAACAGGTAGGATTGTCAGTACTGAAGGCCACTTTTGTAAGGTTGTTTGGGCATCGTGACTGGGATTTTCAGAAAACTCATAGTTTTAAAATGGAACTTAGGCTTCTAAATCTCTTGGACAACATTGTGAATTTTTCCCTAATCGCTTCTGTGCCTCTGAAAACCCTAACTTTACAAGACTTATTTCCAATTAATATCTATTCTGTCCATGAAGAATAAATGATACATTTCAGAAAGTTTCATTAATATTGATGAGCTTTACATATGTCTAGCTAGTATTCAAAGTATTTCAATTTGTTAAACAGAGTTTCAACCATTAATTATGTTCTGGTAATTCAATTTTCATCAAATTGAATACAGTAATGCGTTGGAACAGAATGATGTGTTTGGGCCAAAAATATCTTCACTGTTTCTACCTAGAAAGAGAACAAAAATGTCTTGCTCAGCATTTTTTTCTACATTTGCATGGCCTATATTTCATGTTTTTATTTTGTTTTGCTAAAGTTATGTACAAATATATGTCCAAAAGGAATATGCATGTTCCTTTGTGTTGGAAATATTGTTCCTGCTGGCTTACAGATGCAGAACTGAGGCAGACGGGAGCTTGGGTTTACATAAATATTTAACTCAACTGAGATAAAAGCCAAGTATAATTTCATGGAGGGAAGAGTCATATAGACCTCTTACATTAGGGTAAAATTTGAATTCAAGATAATTTAATTCTCTTTGAATCAGAACTGCTACAAGTTTTTCCCCTTTCTCTTAAAACACTATAGGACTGTCCCAGTAAGAGGTAAGGAATTGAAGAAGGCAAACTTGCATTTTTCACTGCTGCCTGCAGAATATAAAGTTTTGGTTTTCATATAGGGAAATACTTTTATGTACAATGGAAATGATTGTTTTGACGTGCATTTGTGTGCGCACACACACGTATTTCCCAAGGAAACTTTGCCAGATGACAGAGATGAACTGAAACTGTATTTTCTGTTTTTGAAAAACAAAATTGGAATTTGAATTTTTGAATTCCACGTTGTTTTGGCAGAGGAAGTAGCTAACTATTTCAACAGGCGAAAACACATTGAAGTGATTTAACGTGAATTACACAGAACATCTAACAGGTACAAAAGAAAGCAAAGGCACAGAGGGGATTTTCTTTGCCAGTCATCATCTTCAGTATTGCAGCCAATTTGGAAGCATCTTATCTGTGCTTATTTGAATGTTTCAATTACACACTTGAAAAAATACCTCAGTGTCATTCGATGCCACCACACAGTAAATTAATCCAACCCATACTTTACATTTTAGCAATTAAATCAGCTATGAAATAATATTTTAATTAAAATCAAGCAGTTTTGCTTGGTTTTCAGGTGTTAATGAACTATTGGTTGAAGATCAACTTCAGCTTACTATGGGCCAAAGAAATGGGTATTTAAGATACCGGAAAGACAGTGGTGTTCAGACTTATGGATCATTTAAGCACTTCTAGAAAGTTTACCCTAAATTAGCATTTTATGATGCCTATTGCAGCTATGCAGAAAATGATTCTTTCATTTTTTCTTTCCCTAAGATGATGTCACTTTAGGGACTTGGTAAATTCCTAAAATAAGTCTTCTGTAGCTACTGTAAAAGTACTTCTAAAGTGTCAGCAGTGCTCTGTCATTAGCCTGGAGTAAAAGTTTAGATCCTTTCCATATCAAAGTATGCCTTGTTGGGCCCCAAGAATCGCTTTTTGAATGATTTTTATTGGGGGAGGGGGACGAGATGGGGAATGAATCTTAGATCTCAGAAAGATTTTTCCCCTTCCAGTGTTTCCCTGAATAGCTCAAATGCTGGCATTCACCATAGGAACCATTAGTGCTGTTAACTCAAAGTCACTTTGACATTAAAAAAGCGATGTAGAATTGACTGCTGATTGCTGGAGAGCTCTACCAGTGCACAAATGGCAGAATAGAATGGGTTTTCCCTGTTAAATTATCTCAATACACTTGCATTACCAGCTACTGAGTACTCTTCCCCCCCCCCAGTTTATGTGCTCTCTGTGCGTGAGTCTTTAGACTGACACTGCGGTTGACTGCAGCTCAATGTAAGAAAAGGGGCTAGAAAAAGACACTTATTACTAATCGGAAAGCAAAGAACTGGAAATAACTGGTTATCCTTGCTTCGAACAGGGGGTTGGATCAGATGACCACGTGAAGTCCCTGCCAGCCTTCGATACTCTGATTCTATGAAATGGAAAAGGAGGCAATGTTAGATGCTCACAACATTGCTTGAAGTGGAAGGAGTATTTTTTTATTTGTTTATGGTTGGTGAACTGTAGCTCTGCTGAACAAGAAAAACTGAAAAGGTTTGTTGTTGATATTAGTAAAGCCTTTTTTTTTCACATTTTATGTAGGTTGCTTTTATCAGAACAAAGTTAAGATGATTACCAGTAGCCAGTTTCCTTTACCCTATCTCAGCAAACAATTCAGATTGTTTTGTTTCAGAAGTGGTGTCAGCAGACTTCAGTGTATGAGAACACTCTCTGGTTTTTATGCTTTTATGTTTTGCTGGTTTCAAGAATGGCGTGAAAT
Source organism: Aptenodytes forsteri (assembly GCF_000699145.1). Lineage (NCBI taxonomy): Eukaryota > Metazoa > Chordata > Aves > Sphenisciformes > Spheniscidae > Aptenodytes > Aptenodytes forsteri. Next base: position 950,966 of record NW_008794601.1, on the reverse strand, counting down.
GAATCAAGTCTCATTGACTTCGAGGAGTCCTCTTTCATTTGTTCTTGTTTCCTGCAGCCAAGTACCTACGGAAACACTACTATAGTCAAGTAGCCAGGTACAATTACTACTTTAGAGGAATGGATTATGAATTTCAAGGTTATAGATCTGAGAGAGTTGTCTGCCCATGTTGCCATTTTGGAGGCAAGAAAGAAGAATTAAGTTCTATGGAAAGGCTGTGGTTGTGTTTCCGTTCCTTAAACCTTAGGGGTAAGGCTATGTCAGCGGGTGGCCAGCAGCAAGGTGTGCCGCGTTGGAAGGCTTCTCTGCAAGGTGCCATTTTCAATCCCAACTCCTTTCCGTGTGAGGTTTAGGTTTTGGGACTAAAATTACCATCCCTTGGGATGGGTTAAAACTTGTTTTTTGTGATAGGAAGGAGATGCCTGCAGCTAGCAGGAACAGGCGAATATTGCTGAGCTGCAATGGTCCAGAGCTCAATGCAGTGTTTAGGAGGTCACCGGGAAGGTTCTCATTGGCTTTAAATAGCACCGGATCTGGCCCATGTCAGGATTCTCTGAAAACCTGAGATTGTGCATTTCCATATCGATCACACTTCCAGTTGCAGTGGTTTGTCCCAAATCAGAGGCTCGTCCCATAGCTAAGTGAAGTCAGGAGACTGCTTTATTCTACCAGTCCTTCAACTACCCCATCTTGCCTCACCATGCAGCTGCAGTTCAGTTAAATTTCTCTTGACAGCTAATGCGTTATTGCAACAGATGCCATGATATGAGTAACGTTTCAGTAGCTTGGATCTAGCCGATGTGACGTTCTGCAGTGAGGAAAGGCAGCTGCTGAAAAACACGCACCTCTTAAGCATGCACACACAGAAACCATTTATCTTCTTTAAGGAGTCTAAGGAACTAATCGAAGACGTGAAGGACTGCATTTTGTTACTATTAAAATTAAGCACTATTGAGAGAGTTTTGGCTAAGTCCTGGTCTTCAGACAAAGTAGGCGGCTTGTCACGAACCATTAGGGAATGTACAGGAAATGTTTTTTAAACAGAAGAAAAGGCTGTAGAATCACTTGCATTCATAAAGCAGGATAATCCCTTGGCTTTATTACCAAGTAACTTTGATGTAGCATTAAAACAAATTTGCATTTTAATACCTAATTCTCTGTATTTCCTCTTTGGGATAATCCTCTATTTTGGAGCATTTTTTTGAAGCATACTTTGGTTGCTTGTAATAGCGTTCCTTTAATGAGAGATGGAATCAATATGTTACAGAAAAGTTCGTGCACCGGAGAGATCTTAGGAAGATGGTGCTTGGAGCGACGTGACGTTTAACTACCTGCACCCTGACTCTTAAGTCTTCTCCTTTATCCAGACGCTCCCAAATCGAAGTTTTTCCTGGAGAATGATAAACAGTTGTTGTGTGATCAGAAGGAAGTCCCTTAGCATCTCTGCATCTTAGCTGCACTGTTAATGATAGAGCATTTACAGGGCTGACGTGAGAGAAAATGTAACGTATAGCGATGCCCAAAGGCATCACTACTGTGTTTTGACCACACCTACGGAGGAGGAGGTTGATGCAATTCCAGGCTTGGAGCTCGTATGCCCCCAAGGGAGAGGGCTATTTCATATCATATCCAGCAAACTTCTGTCACCGCGTGACTGAGAAAGTTAGTGTGCTTCCAGGTCTGAGGACGCTTTGTGGGGGGTTTTATTTGTTTATTTTTAGCGGCAGTTTTCCCTGCTGTGTGACTCTGTGCAAATCTTTTTAGTTATGTGCCTCTGTTTTTTTTTTTCTTGTATAAAATGATGCTATCGATAGCTGCCTAAATGACTGTGTGATCCAGATATATGAAGCGCTACATGGAAACAAAAATTCTTACTTTTTTTCTGTTAATAATGTGATTTTTTTTTTCTAAGAATTTCGAACTTCTCTTCCACCAGAATGTATTTCCAATGCTTCCAATGGTATCCAAAGCAAACAGCAACTTTAAGTTGACCACATTTGTCAAATGATGTAATTTTTGTTTAATATATAAAGCATCCTAGAAACTACACTAAAATATAAGATGTAATCCTAAAAGTTCTTACATTTCCTTCATACATATCCACTCTTGTGTCAACTGGGAACACTTCAAGCCTTGTAGGTGACACTCACTACCATGGAAACTACATATTTTTATTCTTAGGGTCAGCTCTTCCTGAGGGTACGATTTGGACCAACAAATTTGTCACTATATTAATGGACCATGAAATAAACTTCAGTGCCTCGGTTCTGCCAAACCTCCGCTAAGTGTTGTGTAGGAATCAATACCTTGGTTTTATACTATAGAAAGCTCTTCAGATCTTAAAGAACATGAAGAACAAGAGATCAAAGGAAGCATTGGAAAATGACATCTACAATGAGAAAACTTAAAGCTAAAATAGTGCCAGTGATTAGGTGTTCTGAAACGTTGAAGGTCTGGGTGTAATTCCTCTGGAGCGCTTACTGTAGCAGCTCCTGTGCTTTTCCCTGGAGCACCTGCTACAGCTGGGCTGTTTCTGACAGCAGTGTGGACAGGAGGGATCGAGAACCCGACCTGGACGGGCAATTCCCAATTTATTAGGATCTTCCCTAAAGCTGATGTTAGACTTTTAAATATCTTTTCAGTTCTGTTATCAGGTAGCCCAAGCCAAGGAATATTCAAGGGCATAAGAGAAAATATATGACTTTATTTCTTTTTATCATGTGTATTGAAAAGTGATTTTTTTCTTTTTTCTTTCTTCTTGTGGAGACAAGTAGTTAACACCTTCTTCTGAAGAGAATTAAAATGGGAAATATATTTGAGCAAGAATTACAGAGGTGTGTAATAATTGCCTGGCATTTCCATATGCTCTGAAAGCAGTCTGAAGCTTTAAAGCAAGCATATTGTCCAATTCATCATCTTCCACACAGCGTTTTTACTTTTAGCAAGGGACATACATCATAAGGCTCAGCAAGTTTTAGAAATGGATTCTCAACATGGACAGATGGTGTTTAAGATGCCTGATGAGAGGGCTGACTTTCGCAGAGTGTGGCAATGTCAGAAGAGAAGACAGCTTCTTGGGTTGTTGTCTCATTTTCCACGAGTGACCAGTGTTTGAAGTACAGCACATTCAGCTGCTGCAGCACTGAGCCCAGCAAAAATTCTTCGACAGACTCGAGGCAGCATTGATGTGAAGCAAACAACTGCCATCCACCTATGTGCTGGCATCCTGGAAAGCGTGGCGGAATTTCTGAACTTGAGATCATGGCCTTGCTGAGCTGGGGGGCTCCTGACTACCCTAAGCGATAGATTTGTGAAGCATTTTTTCCTCCCTACTGCAATTGGGAAAGATAGCCTAAAGGGCTCCATTGCACGTTCCAAAACAGAGATGAATTAATAGCATGATTTGCACCATGAGCAGTCTCAAACAACTTGCAAGATTTTTGTGCTTTGCAACTAGCCACGTACTTGCAAAGGTCCTTCCGAGCTCAACTCCCGTTTTATTAAAGTAGAACATAATTTTTAATCAGCTCGCATATACGTCAAGCGTGCCAAGTTTATGCAGTTGCAGTAGCTTCCCAAGCAGTTATCCACACCAGACAGCTGTTAGATGTGCTGAACACAAAATAAGACCGCCCACATCCTAGCACTTTTATTTTAACGTAGGAACTGGAGCTGGGAGAAACTAAGCTTTTATTCTGGTGCAATAGCAAGGAGAAAGGGAAATTACTTAACCTCGCAGCTTCATGCAGGAGAAGCCTGCAGTATATTTGGGAGCATCCACAACTTGTAGGCATCGAATTAGGATCCTTCTATACCACATATTAAGCAGGCAGGGAACAGAAAGGCCATAAGAAATCTTTCAGTAGAATTTTAATATCTGTCTATGTGCCGCTTTGATATCTCAATATCATTTTATCCAGGAATGGTTTGAATATTGTATGCGCTTCAATACTGAATAAGCCTTAATGATGAAGAAGATGAAAGCAAAAGTTATGCCTTTCACTCTTTATTCCACGGAAATTTTATGTTTTCTTTAATATCTTGGCTGAGAAAAACTCTGAGTTGAAAATCTTTTTTACCTGTTTTGCAAGAGCTTTATACAGGTTAAATGTTTTAAATTTTTTTTTTTTTTTTTTTCCACCCAGCCTGTAAATGAGTAGCACACATGTAGCTGACAGCTTTCTACTAAAGAAGCCTTATAAATTATTCTTTAAAGGGACTGCCGGTTTCCTTTTCCTTTAACTGAAGTTGCTTGTTTTGCAAACCTTGTTAAATATCTTCATTTTGATCCATTAAAAATATTCAGAAAGAAATTAAGTAATTTCTGGGTACATCTGTCTGTATTACTGTTGTTATCAAGTACTCTTTTTCCTTCCCCCTTCTTCACAGATACACTTAATTGGCTCTCAAATGGTTAACTAAGTCAGGGTTAACATCATACCGTGTCCCTAAAGCCTAGGGAGAGCTACTCATTTTCTGCTCCTGAAAGGAAGATAAACCACTACTGTAAATTTGTCAAGGTCTTTCATACAAGCATAAGCAATTAACATTAATTGTTCGAGATCACTCTTGTTCAAGATCACTCTGGTATTATTTTTCACTAATGAAAGCAGAGAGTTAATTAGTTCTTTCTTACAAAATGTTTTAGTCAAATATCCTTCGTCTCAAACGTGAGTGGGCATTTGGGCTACAGGACACGCCACCGAACCTTGAAAAAACATTTGGGAGAGACGTGTTGCAAATTTTGCCACACAGTGGTAATATGTACTTGCTTTTTTTTTTTTTTTTTTGCCTAGGAAGCCTTTATTTTAAATTTCTGTAAAACTTTCTTTCACGTTAGCTTATCTTGTGTTAATGATCATTTTGGGATAATTGGCTGGCATTGGTGCATTGCCTTTCGTTAAGGTGGAAAACTGTGTGCTGGAATACTTTCAAATTAACCAGCAGGCTACCAGAAACTGTTATTTGTGACAACCAAAGGACAGCAGGGTTGTGCTTCTGCTCTGCCTTAGATTGGATGTTAGCATCCTGTGATTGCGAATACACGTAACCCACGCCAGCAGCTGTGGATCGTGACTTTTGGTAGTGACCCACAGTTTGTTTCCGTCTTGTCTGAAAATGAAAGGTTTTTTAATGAAACTCAAGTGATATTTTGGAAATCAGGAAGGTGCAAGCACATTCTTGTGTGAATGTCTCTGTTGTGGTAAGATTTATAGTTTTTAGATGCTCCCTTGTTCCTTATGTGTGTGCTGACATGGAATTAGGTATTCATCACCAGCAAATAAAAACTAAGTGGAATTGAACGGGTTTCCAAGGAGCTGCCTCTTCAAGGTGTCGAGTCTTCAGGCTGAGGTACAAAGAGCAGCTTTTTTATAATGCAGATCACAATATAGCTCTTAATTTTCCATCTGAGATGCTTAGCTGCTTCCTGCTGTCTTAGTCATTAATAAAATAAATTAACTTCAACTATAAATAAATTTAAAAATTTAAATCTTAATGAGGTCATAGAGATGGAAACAAAGGAGTTATATATATCACTGAAACTGGGGGACATTGTGCAGCCACAGCAACGCAAATAGTAAGAAGCATCTTCTGCCTCTGATAGTTAAAGTACAGGACTAGAACTGTCTACTCAAATCTCCTAACAGCGACGCGGCTCTTCGTTATCTAGTTGATGTTGAAATTTCAGAGATTGTCAAAAAAGGGAGAGGAAAAAAAAGGGGGGTGAGTGTCCAGCATCACTGTGCTTGAGAGATGACTGAAGAAAACAGAGTTTTTGGAAGCTATCGTCTTGCTTTAGAAATGAACCTGCCCACTCGAAGTAGACATTCCTTCTAAAAATAACAGACCTAGAATGTCTTTGAACTTACCTTCTTCTGGAAAGACAAAGCAGCCTGTGGAAAACAAAGTTTCTGTTGAGTCACTTCTCTGTTGTGGGTTTGTCCATCTGCCCTGAGCTGTAGGAGACATGCTATTATTCACTTTATTACAGATGTTCCTAAGGGTAGCAAGGTTTCATTTTTAAAGACAACTCTTGCCCCCAGCCATCCTCCGCCAAGTAAAACAAAACCCTCTTTTCATTAAATCGCCTTTCATGCAACATCAGCCAGTAACAGCAGAGGCTAGCAAAGCCTTGTCTCTTCTCTTCCTCTGCAAACTTGTAAAAGGTTAAACATCTGCATGTCCTCGATGTAATTAGGATGTGATGGGACCGTGTCTTCTTCCCAGCAGCTGCCAGTGAGCCTGCTTACATGGCTCAGGCAGTCCTGAAACACTGAGAAGGGTCAAAAATTGTACGAATCCTATTAAAAACCATATGTATAAATAAAAGCTTTCTGCTCTGTGCTTGGTCCTGAGGACGTATTGCAAACCTCAGCTGGTCAGAATTGGACATGGTTCATCTGTTTTGTGCATTTAGTGCCAGGGATTAAAGAATGTGAGCTGAGCTGTGTCGGCTGAATGCCTGTGTGAAGTGCAGAGGGAAGAGCTGGGGGTAGATTAAGGGCAATTGGATCAGTGTGACCAGGCCACCGAGATGGCACAGCGGTCCAGATGGCAAGGTCTTGGAGCGAAAAGGAGCAATGAAAATATTTCTAGCAATGTCAGCTGGGTGTTTTGTCTTAGAATAGAGTCTCAAAGTGGCTGAAAAGGGAAATCTAGGACTGAAACCCTTGTTGTGTTGAGGACGCAAGGGTTTGGTGCAGTTTTATCAGCCAACCGGTTACTTTTATTAGAATTTGGTTTAAGAAAAATTCAGGAAGCAGGAGAAGCCACTAAATGCATGAGTAGAAATAATGGTGGCCTGCATTTTTCATTTTGCTGGAGGCTACCACAAATTTCATGCCGGAGGAAGGGACCAGGGAGAACCACCTGATGTTGCAAAGTTAAATGAACAAACAAAAACCTCCGTCATCACTGAGATGATGGCAGCGTCTCAATCCCATTTTGTCTCTGTAATGTGTTTATGATCCAGCTTTGCTCAGTGAAACACAGGGATCAATTCCACTTTTCCTTTGTGCATTATTCTTTCTGCTTCTCCTGCATCAACACAGGAATGTTATTCTTTGGCTTTGTAAAACAGAAATTACTTTCTTCCTCACGGAGTGCTGTTAAACCCAGAGGTGGGAGTTATGCAGTATAGGATCTATCCCTCTTTTAGCAAATGTAATTTAAAAATATAATTAACTGTTGACCTAGTTTGTTCACATTAAGTTTTAAGAAAACATTTCATAGGCTAAATGCTTTGCTGTTTAGAAATCATGTACGTGCTAAAGGTGGTTGAACTGAAGTTTGGATTTCTGACATAAATGTTGCACAAAAAATAATGCTTGGCTGAGAGTCAGGCTCAGATAGGGTTTTTGAGGATGTATTTTGTGGCACATGGGTTTTGAGAGATGTGAAATAGGTTTTTTGGGGGGGTTGGTTTTTTTTTTTTTTTGTTATATTTCTCCAGTCAGCCCCCTGGGTGAGTTGTTTTAATGAAACTTGGCAGATATATAAAACTTGCAGAGATCTCATCCTTGATTTTTTTTTTTTTTAACGTAGGGTCTTGTCATAGTGTCAGAGAAGAGCAGAACTTGTAGAGGCAACAAATATGAAAAAGGGATTTTTAAATATAAAGCTGCAAAGAGTAAATAGAGTTGTAGCAGTTGGCAGAAAAAAATATGCAAAAGTTTTGCTTTTATTTATTTTGACCTGTACTTAAAAATGCCTTGCTCTTCACGTGGGTACTTCTGTCTCAGCAAGACATTGAGAAACATCACACTTCCAATGACTCTGGTAACCTTGCACAGCTAATTTTGGAGAACTTTGTTTTCTAAAACTAAGTTGCTTGTCCCTGTGGCTTTAACGTAAAGAGATTATAATCTGTTTGTAATCCCGTTCTCCTCTGTCACTTGGGGACATAAGAGTCTGAGGATGCTGGACAATGTACCCTGCACCCTGTTACCAAGCGTGGTAGTACATATAAGGCTGATTGTTAGAAGTTGCAGGGCCAAAGACCCCCGAAACATCACAGTTGTGCAGCTATTGTCAAACTCAGGCTTCAAATTTGTCCCTGCTGTTTTTCTGGAGAAATCTAAGCTTCACATTTCGCTTCCTCATTGACCAGGACAGAGTTCGCACGCTGAGTGAAACCGTGCTGGAGAGTAAATACAACACAAGCAAAGCCCTGCGGCCTTTCAGCTGCAAAGTACTGTGGTGGGTATGCACGGATCTAGATGTTAAATTAATTACCTGAAGTTTAATTAGCTGTAATTGAAGTGACCTATAATTTCCTATTACTTGACTGGAGTATACTAACAGATGCCCTTTGCCTGTCCACTTCTGACTTCCTTTCCCTTAAAAAAAGGTGCTGTTGCTAATATGAGGTCTATGGAAATGGCAGAAAATTAGCAGTCATTTCCACATCTATTTCAATTTATGAAGAACATGAGACCCTTTGACTTAGAGGACATCAAAGCAGAGACCAGGTTCTGGTCCTCCTGTTCAGAGATGCATCTAATTAGTGCTAACAAATGGAGTGACTTGTGGTGAATTGTTATGAAAAATAGCCCTCAGCTCTGCCCCGTGGCGACAAACCACCCATATGAGTTCTCCACCCGCTTCCTCCTCCTCGTGACAAAATTGTTCGTTTATTCTCTATACAGAATAATAACCTTTCCTATTATTTCCTTATTCTTAATCATACAGTCCTCACAGGGCTGCTGTAAATATACAGCTGTGGCAATAGTACACCTACACAGCATGTGTGTGTGGACTATTCCTTTAAATAGTCCATCTGACCAAGGCGGAATAACTTTTTGCTACCCAGATTTAGGAAGTGTTCAAACACAGTTAAGGAATTAATTTTCTTCATTGCTTTGTCCCATCATTCTTCCTGCCTTCTGGTGATAAATTATGCAATAGCCACTCACAGCATCTGAGACTCTCTTCTATTTAATTTGCTATGAGGACATCATCATGGCAGTCACACCAAGAGCCTCTTCTGGGAGCTGGGCTGCAATTTGATATATTTGTTAAGAGCCACACTGACAATATCTGCTATGATGTAATTGATTGGAAAAGTAGCAATGTTCCCTGTGTGGTCTAGCAGGTAAACATACAATAAATTGAAAAATAAAATGGGGGAAATCGTTGCCCAACGGATAATAAACTATGGTGACGTACAAAGCACTAAAACCCAAGGGCTTATGCAGCTGTAACCATTCAAAAGGCACTTACCAAATTACAGAAACTAAACAGGATTTGGCTCAACTAGCAGTGAGGTAGGAGACCTCTAGGGAAAACCCAGGTGCTGCAGATGCTTTGTTTCAGCAGGTGCTGCTCATTCTCTAAATAGGTATTTAATCAGTGCTCCAGGAGGAACTAGAGAGGCAGTGAAGCTGAGGGTTGCTTGTGCCCTGTGACTTTGCGAGAGTAGCTGCAGTGTTTCTGCCACCCATCAGTTTGAAGGTAATGTATATTCAGGTTTCTTAAACGTGCTAATACTGCAGTTAGAGAAAAGTTCTTTCTGTTGTGCTCTTGGAGATGTCGGTGTCTGAAGGTCTTTGGTGAACCAAGCCGATCCTTCTTCTTGGGAGCAGCCTGTGAAGTTCTGTCGGTGTTTTGAAAAGTATGTTTGGGATGAAGAGCGATCCTTGGTATTTGTGCTAGAAAAGCCTGTGCTATGTTAGAAAATGAGCATGTTGAGAGTCTTTTCTGATGTGTACGTGATGGCTCCCTGTTGCTTCTTTAGGAACTACTATAATAAAAGCAACTGGCAGTGGTGACGTGCAATGTGAGCCTTCCCCTTGATTTTGGTGGTGTTTACCATCTTAAGATTCTTTCTTCTTTCCTTGCTGTGCGTAAAGTCTATAGGAAATGTCCCTTAAAATAGTAGGAGTGTTCTGGGACTGTTCCCAATTTATCTCAAGTCTGCTTTACACCACTTTTTACAGTAGTAAAAAGACTAGAGGACCTTTTATATGTCTATAATGGTATTAGAATACACGAGAATCAAATCAAGTTCTTCAAATTAGAAGTTTCTTATCCTGATCTAATCCAAACCTAGTAATCCTCTAGCTGCTAGGTAGACAGAGAGGATTGCTTCTGATGCTCTTATGTACATTTTAGGATCGCAGATAATGTCTGCTGACCAGGAGCTCAGTTCTCAGTGGCATCTGCCATCCTGCTCTTAAGCTCTCAGGAAATGTGGAGCCTCGCAAAGCGTGTTTTTTATCGATCAGGAGCTTCTCTGGATATGTTTTGTAATATTTTGCCATGCAGAAGTGCTATTGTTTTTCTGAGTGTAACTCAACCTTTCTCAACTTCTATCCAGCAAAACCCTGTCACTTTGTAAAATCTGCTTATGATAAATGACACGAGTAACTTTTTTTGCCACCCAGACTGATTTGTGATCATGCTGGTCTTGGAGATCAGACAGGGTCAACATCTCTATTGCAAGAACCCATGTGAAGCTGAGGTTGAGTTAAAGCACTCCAATTCCTTTCCTCCACGAGAGGGGAAACTTGTTTTCAGCCAACAGTTCTAACAGCCCCAGAGAGACTTCATGCCCTGGTTTTTTTCTTGTTTTATATCTAGAGCTGAGAAGAGGAGAATGTTAGCATTCTCAAATGTATATGATCATACAAGTCCCCTCCTTTCATCTCGTGTGCTTTAAGTAATGTTCATCATGTGTAATATTTGGTCCTTTTTTAAATGCATTAATTCCTATAGAGATCAGTAGTTACAGAATAGACTAAAAGCTAAGTCTGAAATTCCCCTCCATTGTGAAGGTGTTTGCAGAGGAGAAGAGCAGCAATAGTTTCTCATCTGAATCAATTGCAGTAGACGGCAGGAATACAAACGTTGCAGAAAGCAGGGAGTCCTCCAGCGTACTGGCAGCTCAATATAGAAGGAACACAAGATACTAGATTTCTATTTGTGAAGTAGGATGTTTTGTGTAATCACGGGGAAATAGTTGCCTCTTTAAAATTCATCCTCTTTTTTTCTGTACTGCATTTTTTTTGTGTTACGAACACTTCCTATGCACTATAGTAATATTGCATGGCCAAGTTTAAAAGACTCTTTCAGAGGTCCCCTTTGGGCTATCCAGTTTTATGTAGACAGGACACCAAGGAGCACTGAACTGCCTGTTACTTTGGAGCAGAAATGCTGCTGCAGTAAGATTGATAGCAGCCATGTGCCTCCATATACAATGCTAGCTGCATAAATTACAGCCTCTTAATGATAAGGCATAGCTAGATTTCAACTAAAGCATAGTTGTGCCTTTATTATTTCAGTTCTAATACATGAGTATGTAAATATGTATACCAGGAAATGAAACCTGTGTCTGAGATTGGGGGTGAGAGTGGGGAGGGAGTGTAGCTGGAGTATAAACAAATGAACATTGCAATCAAATCTATAGAATTCACTGTATTTGAACCACACTGGATCTCAAACAGCTTGGCATTTGTAACATGGCAGGATGTTTTATTACAGTGCAGTCCCACAAGGTGAATTAAAATAAGGATTAAAAAGTCCCTATAAATCAGATTTTATAGCTGCCTAAACCACCTGCAAACTGTTGGTACTTGTTTTCAAAATCCACCATCATTCTGCTGTCAAATTGATTTCGGTTTCATTAGCAGAGCTGGCATCGCCTGTGCTGGCATAATCTACTGGCTGCATAAATTACTAGGAGTGTAATTGTAAGCAATGTCTTAATTTTGTCAACAGCATTCCAGAGTGCCAACGATACCCTTTATGCACTATTTTTAATTGTCTCGGCTGGATGTTTTTTCAGCAAATTTTACCTCAATGGGAAATAACAGAAAGAATTACGTGAGCCTGAAGTAGTTAGTACAGGCAGGAAGATGCTGTACATGAAACCCAAGAAGAACACTTACCAAGGGACTCTCTAGTATTTGTAAACAGTTTCTAATTCAAAAGGTAACTTCTTAAGTGTTGAGGACAAGTGAAGGAGCATGTTTTGGTGGCCCTGTGTAGTATAGAGGCATCAGAAAGTATTGCAAATTAAAGCTGATGGTGTGAGCTTCACTCCAGGTGGGGGAGTTAAGCTTTGGTTCACAGTCAGAATTGTGTGAGTGCTACAGGTGATGGGAACTCTCTGAATCATGGAGGAAGAGGTTCCTCATGGCTCTGCAGCCATTGCACCATCAGGAGGCTGTTTGCTCAGATCGGTGTTTTGCAACCTGGCACAAAGTCTACAAAATCTGTATGAGCCTCCCACACATTGTATGTGACCAAAATAAATACCCTGGGGTGTTATGCTTCACCTCTCCTTAAGGTTTCACCAACGTTAGCTGCATTAAACATACGGAAGAAGATAATGGGCTGCATGGTCTGTGTCTTCAATTTGGTGAATTGTCTTGAAATCGTTCTGTATGAATGAGGTGTCTATAAATACGTAATTAATGAAAGCAAGAGAAGCTAACAGCCAGCGATGAAGTCTACGTACTATAAATCCTGGGTGGTGTGTGCTCAGTAAGTTACTCTGTACCACAATTGATTTTTACAGTTGAAGACTTCAAGTAGAAGATATCCTTTTCTGTTTGGTTGTGAGTAAATGTAGGCAGTGCAGTAAGATTCATATTATGATGGGAGGGAATGCATTTGCCCTGTAAATGTGGAGAGTTAATGTTGTGGTGTATCTCTGCATGAAATAAGTCTTAGTAATATAGTTGATAGGTTTGTTCCCTTACTCATTCAAAAGCATTCATTTTTAGCAATACTCCATGTATTAAATGGAATAGTAATGGATTTGTTAAATGTGAAAGTAAGAGTCCTTCTGTTTCAATTTAAAACCTGTAGCAGATTTTTCTAATGCATGTTTTACAAGTAATCATTTATTTCTCTGAAAAAACAAAAGGTAGAGCCAGGGAATTCTTAAAAGCTCTCCAAGGTTGTCCGCTGTGCTGTGCTCCAGCCTCTCCCCCTCCTTTCTTGTTCCTTGAAAACTCTGGACCGAGGTAACTATTGCAGGAAGAGCTTTTCACATCAGTCAGGACAGGATTCTGGTTGCCAATACACAGAGAGCCAATTTAGCTGTCTACTGGAGTATGTGATCTGAGTCACACCGAGCTTAAAGCCATATCTAAATCCTATTAAAGCCAATGCTAAGACCCCATAAGCTTAATTGGGTTTAGTGTAGATCTACTTTACGGATTTCTTTTTGTATCTTAGCACATTTGTATTTTCTGATCAGTGAGTACCTTTTGATAAGCTGTAGTTAAACTTTGCTGGGACAGTACCACGTATCCTTACCTTCATTCTTTTAAATTAGAGTGGCATACGTAATGTGTAATCTGGGAAGACAACGGACATGTCTACAGTCAAGAAAAACTATTCACAAGAAGTGAGCCCGACCTTTTTTGCCATTAAAAACAGTCTCTGTCAATTTTGGTATCCTGGTAGCTGTGTTTTATGTTGGGTACTTTGGGCAGGGTTCAGTCCTGCTCCTATTTACAGATTTTGGAATTTATTTTAATGTGTGAAAAGCTAAACCAATGAAAATGAATGCATTCCTGATATTTATTATATGAGCTGCCTTAGATATTGCACTGCAGAAATTCGGCAAAAGTAAAGCTGAAATGTGTACGGAGAGGGCATGGCGTTAACCTCATTCATAGTGGAGAAATTTTTGATCATTCAGCATCATAAGGTTAAGCAAGTTCTTTTCCATGGCGTTCCTATATTTCCACTGACCTCAGTAAACTTAATCTCCCTCACAAAAAAGCGGCTGTGATAAAGGTTTTATTTGCACTTTATTTGCATCTTTATTCGTTTAAGTAGGTTTATTGAGATAAAGGTAGAAACAGCATTTGTGCCTTGAATAGATACTATTATCTGCACTCCAAATGATGTCTCCTATTAAATACTCAGTTTTGACAGTGGGCCAAGCTGTAGACGCCCTCTTGTTGGCAATTACTTGATTGAATGAATAATCTTACCAAGTTTGATACAAGTAATCTTACAAGTAAGCGCTCACCAATGTGACAGGAGTTTTGGCACTTACAGTGCTTTTCAGTCCTGATAATTGATCTATAGACTGGAGAAGAAATGAATTGCAATATTATTAGCATCCATGACAAGTTAGCAGAACTATTGAATATATGACTCATTGTTGGCTTACCTGTGATTTAGGATTGGGGTCCTGGTTCAGTGGGGTTTTCTGGTGTGCTAACATAGTAAGATGAATATTCCATGGGAAGCAAGTATTGGTTATACACCTCTTGCACGAGGTGTTGAACTCAGTGGGACATTTTATGTTGACTTCCCCGAGGCCAGCCTTCTATGAACATGTTTTATTCATTAGCCTACAAGTCTTGTGAAGAAATAAGTGACAGCAATTATTAAACATTTCTTGCATTTAATTTATTCCTCTTAAATTCTTCTGTGGCTTAATAGTTAAGGAAAAAGTTTGCAAGGTGATAGTGCAAGACTCCATCTGTTGAGATAGATTAGAAGAACCAAAGGACAACTTTTAAAGGATGAATACTAAAGGTATTGTTATTGCTCTTGCTGAGTTTAATTACAGAGAATAGGGACCAATAAATATGTCTACAGGACATATTGATTGCTCTGTGAGTGTACACATCCATTTAAAGGCAAAGTCAAAGATGTTTCAACTGGATATGACCTACCAAGACAAGCGTAAAGCTGAAAGGCGAATATTTGGCAAAGTGCACGGTTAGTTTTGTTTTACGTACTGCTCTAAGGTACTTTAAAAGGTCACTCGGTGCATTAGGTGAGTAACTGTATGTGTTCTTCACCACAGAAAGGCTGGGGTTGGAAGGGGCCTCTGGAGATAGACTAGTCTAACCCCTCCTGCTCAAAGCAAGGTCAAGTAGAACAGGTTGCTCAGGACCACGTCCATTTGGGTTTTCAAGATCTCCAAGATGGAGACTCCGCAATCTCTGAGGGCGACCTATTCCTGTGTTTGAGCACCTTCACTGTAAGGAAGCTTTTTCTTATGTTTAAATGGAATTTCCTGTATTTCAGCTTGTGCCCATTGTTCCTTGTCCTGTCTCTGGGCAGCAGATAAGAATCTGTCTCTTTTTACTCCCCCCATCAGGTACTTAGACACATTGATGGGATCCCCCTGAGCCTCCTCTTCTCAAGGCTAGATGGTCCTGGCACCCTCATCCTCTCCTTATCTGACAGATGCTCCAATCTTTTAATCATCTTTGTGGCCTTCCTTTGCACTTGCTAGAGTGTCTAATAAATGAAAGTTTGGACTTGGAATATTTTAGATTGCATTCAGGCAAGCAATTTCATTTCCAGGTTTATGATTTTCTTGTCTGTTTAAAGAAAAAATTCCAAACAACTTTGCACTTGTTTAAAAAAAAAATAAGGGGGGAAGCTTTGGCTAAAAAGAATTGATAGAAATTGGAAATTACCTTCGTTATGTCATCAGAAGACAGTGTAAAGGATTCATCTTCTCGCCGTGCTCTGTAATACGCCCTTTAGCTAATTCGGATTTCTAGACCTGGTGAAGTGAGGTGTCAAAGGCCTGAGCAATGTTCCTGTGGGAAAATGAGATCTGAATGAATCAGAGGAGGGATTTGAAACTTTGGTCCTATAGTCCAGAGGAAAATCTTTACCACAGATCAGTTACTCTGTTAAATTTCCATTAACCCATATTCCCAAGGAGTTCTGCCTTTGAGGATACTGTAAATTCGTCAGGACAACAGAAACTTATTGATTTAAAAAAAAAAAAAAAAGTCAGCAAACTTGTGAACAAAACTATCTTTAGTCACTTAGATGCTTTCAAAATTTCTGCCAAACTCTCAATTAAGCTATCGTTGTTATAAAGAGTGAATTTAGCCATAATAACAAAATTCCCCAGTGAGACCAATAATTAGAGCTTGTGATGTGTTTTATAATCACTTTGAGTAGGGCAATAAGTATGTATATTTTAGTAGCAGTCATTTCATCCTTTTCATTAAAAAAATTAAGGTTTGCAAATGTGGTTTTTATTTTTCTCAAAGGTTATCCGGGTTTTTCTCCCCTGTAGGAACCAATGCCCTAAAGACACACTGGATTGTTTATCCATTATGGCTGGCTTTTCTTACTTATTTATTTGTTTAATGATTTTTATGCCTCTTGAAAATGCCAGCAATATTGCTCATAAATCATTGTCCTTTCCTTTACCTCTCCTGGATTAATATAAATTCACTTTAATTACAATTCGAGTTGGAGCAACTGCATTTAATCCTACCTGGTTTTTGAGGTAGGTGTTTAGTTCAGTACAGCTCATTAAATAGCAGTGGTATAGGTTAATGTCATGATTAGATGTAGAATGAGATACAGGGGGCAGGGGAATTTATATGCTGCTAGAGATATTTCAGCTTGCCTTAAGAAGCATTATTCTTTAGTTATGCACAGTTATGCTGTATGTTTTTTGCTTTTGATATTTTCTGCTTAGTACCGTATCATTGTGTGTCAGCTTTGTATGCAATGCTTACATATCTTGGCAATAACTGCCTGCATATTAATGGTGATAGCAACTACCGCAGGCGCCGCTCCTCTCAGGGTGTCCACAGGCAGAGGGGTGATAGTGAATGCGTTGTATTTTAAATACGTTGTTGTTTTCATTTGGAGGTCAGCGGTTGTTGGTGGAAAGAACCAAGATTCATGACGGTTTGCAGATGTAAGGTTGAGTCAGCACTGTTTGGTGTTACTGATTCCGTGTCTTTTTGGCCAGCCATGATGTATAGAGGTATCCTGAACCCTGTCCCTTGCGTGAAGGGAGCTCCTCTGCCACCTTGGATATCCACTGGAGTATAAACGCTATCATTTCATATCCATGCTGTGCTAGAACAAACACAGGGAAAAAATCGGCCACAACGAAGCTGTATTGAGTAAGACAAAACTGCTTTTGATCTATATTCATGGGGAGTGGAATCCAAATTGAGCGCAAAGGTGAAAACAGTGGTGTAAAACCTCATGTAGTCCACTGCCTCTTTAAGAAAACATCTATTTCTTTTGCTAAATATCAATCCAGGGAAAAAGACCTCTGTGTGTTTCATTTTTCTTTGCTGACGTTTTGATGTGATTAAATTCATGGTGCTGCAAAGAAATATTGCCAAGCAAACCTCACAGCCGAAGAAATAGTGCGGTGTTCTTCCAAAGCCAGCAAATGCACAGCGGCTTTCTCTTTAGCATAATTAGTAAAAGCACAGTTCCACTTTAACCTGTAAATCACTTTTTCTCTGCATGGGGCACTTCTGTTAAATGCTGACTATCTTCTTTCTATCAACTGGCACAGCTAAACAGGTGAAAATACTAACACCTTAACATTCGGCAAGACATTTGGGGAGTCTGATGCAGATGTGTAATCAACAGACAAACTCTCCTTACATTGAATAATTTCATTTCTCTAGCTATTCATTTCTGGGCTACTGATGAGCTCAGAATTTAGGAGGCTGATGTGATATTTATAGTGATTGCTGTTGGGTTTTTGTTTTCTTTCTTAAAAAAAAAAAAAAAAAAATGTTGTGACTTACATTTCTTTGCGTGTCTCAGTTCCCTGAGGAAGTGTTGCTTCTGGCATTTGACTAGGCACTAAAATACTTTCTTCTCAATGCTTTCATAGTGGAAAAACATTTCTGTGAAAGACCAGTCCTACTGGTTTGAGAAGACAGGTAGCCTAATGGCTGAAGCGCTGTCTAAGCCTCTGGCTTCATTTTTTTAACTCCTTTTAAATTTTTGACACTCGGAATCACCAGAGGGAATTTCTGATTTGAAGGGAAAAATAACAGACTCGCAGTGATTTTGTACTTGAGCCAATTTCAAGAAGAAAACCACCTTCCAACCAGCCTTACCAATTTATCTTTAACGGCCTGATGGTCTGGCCCCACTCTGCTATTCTCCTTTTTTTTCTTTCTTTAAAGGCGATAGAAATGCTTCCCTCTCGGTCCTGTGTTGGCTGGTTGGTTTGTTGGCTCTGCACAGGAGTGACGGTCCCTGAGCACAACCGTGTATGGCTCCTGGCACATCTCAGCCCTAACCTTTGCTGCAAGTTTTTCTTTTCTAAGCATTCATTGGCTTTCCATAAACATTTAAAATACCAAGGTGATCAATTGCATATGTAATTACAGCCGCCTCTTCTGTAAAGCAAGGTACCTATTCTACCATGGCAGGATTTGGTTTCTTAGAAGAAACCCAGCACTCTTCTGAAGCAGTCAGCAGCCACACTTTACGATGCTTGCATGTAGTAGATAGGATTGGTTATGCCCAGTTTTGTATTGAAAGGCCAAGTAGTTATTTTCAGGGTCACAAAGTGAGAAAATGAATGAGCTGGAAAGAGGAGCAGAGAGCCCTGGTTCACCATCTCGTGCTCATAAATACCCTGCCTTCCATTGTCACCTTTACAGGCATCCTTTGCAAAGGTATTCAGTTGAACAGAGCACGAATGCACAGGAAGATTAAGCAAGACTCGCAACTCTTGAAAGTCAAGAACAAAGCACGGGTTTCTTGGCGTTGAGCCGGTCACTCTTCCACCAAACCCCAGAATCCTTTTACCCAGTACTGGGCAGACATCTCCTGATCCCTGCATCTTTGCTGCTGGCAAGTTGCGTGTTTGGGAAAATGTGTGGCTTGCTAGATTTGGAAGGCTGTGTTTTGAGCTCTCTCTTTTTCTGACATTGGAAAAAGTCACTAAGCCACTTACTTTTTCAGTACATCACATAAAATGCAAAGTGTGTTTGATGAGGAGCCACTTACACAGTTCTTTACAACGTGTAGACAGAGTTATGAGGTTGGGCAGCGGCTTTGTTGATGAAAGAATAAAGAAGTAGATTTTTTTTTTGCTTCCACCCTTTGAAATGGGCAGAATAAAAATTTTAATTACTTGTTTGTCTATAAATAATTCAGAGAAGCTATAGGTTGTGCTTGTACCCATGCACGCACAAGTGAGATAGATATCTAGTGCTAGAAAATTGCTTGAGCCTCTTGTAGGTAGTAAATTCCCCTTGTATTTATGGGCAATAGTAGATGTGCCCACGCGTGCTGACAGAGAAATCGTATGTCAAGGTGATCAGCAAAGGGCAGCAGGAAAGAGTCTTTTCTCTTCTGTAAAGGCAGCCAGGTGTCAGGCTTTCTCTAGGTAGTTTTTCCTGCAAAGAGGTTGACTTTCTTTATGGACAGGAAAAAAAAAATTCTCACCTCGACAGGCTAAAGAGCTGATCGCGTGTCAGATCGCTCTGTTATCCATAGTCTTGCAGCCATTCATTATCATCGCGTGTTCCTTAATCCCTCAGCCCACAGTTCCTTCTTTCCTGATGGTTTGTTACATTTTTAAGAACGTCCTGTACTCTGCGTTTATGTTTGTATACCCGTCAATGCTGTCTGTCTTTGGTGTCCAATATGACAGGGAAGTCTTGCCACGTGCACTTGTGGTGTGCGGGTGATGCTGGACTTCGCGTTAAGTACCTACGTATGGCCATTTCCTTATGCATCTGCGTTTCTGCCCAGTCCTTCCCCTCTCCCCAAATATTCTTGAATAATTATTGGCAGGATGAAGCGTCAAGGAATTTGTAGGTGAAATCAGGTGATTCTTGAATACACGAAGACTGATAATAGAACATTTGAGGGAGGAGGAGTTGTGGATGAGGACAGGTAATTGTCTATAGAAATCTGTGAATAGGAGCTAGCTACCTATCTATATAGAATGTGTGTTGCTTTATTCCTTTAGGAAGAAATGAGATTGAGTCATATATCAATTAACCTTAAGCCAGATAAGTGGCTGAGGATTAATTTGCTAGATAATACTGGAATCTGGGAGGATGTGGAGGATTTGTTGGAAACTATTTAAAGTATAATTAATGTTCCTTTTAAATATACAGAGAGATAACAGAATTAGTTGAAAAATCTTTTTATTAGAAAATGGAACATTTTCAAAGGAAAATAGATGTTTAAGCATCAGTTTGCAGCTGCTGGGAGGTGATGCGGTTTCATGCAAGACAAAGGAGCTTTCCGGAGTTCCACAGTAGAGGATCATGTCCTGGTATTAAAAGGACAGAATTTAAATGCCGAGTTGCTGAGCGTTTTTGCAGGCTGCCCATTAGGACGCTGATAATGTTAATTGGAGCTCTTTTGCCTGGCATGGGGCCTCTACACTCGCATTTGGAACAGGATTTGCCTTGTGCCCGTTGCTGTGATGCGCTGAATATCTTTTACTGTGGTCCTGAGCTGCTTCAGTTTCTGCTGGCTTTTCTTCTTCCAGGGGTGAGGTACTGGGAGAAACCGTCAGCAGTTCTCTCTGTTTACCCTTTGGGGCAATGTGCATCTTCAAAAAATGTAAATATTTCGATTGCTAATTTATACCCTTGGCATTCAGGGTGACTTCTTCAAGTGACTGACGTGCTGCGTGATTAGTTGCTCGTAGCCTCATAATTAGCTGAAATGTCATTAACGTTGCATTGCCTTGTTGCGTGTTTTGCTATGTGTGTAATCACTGGAAAGGAAAGCACTCGTACGGATACCACTGCAGTGGCAGCATAGCTGTTTAGCTGGGGGACAGAGTTTCTCTTTTAGATTAGCAACCTGTTAAAAAATAGAAAACAATAATAGCAATTATGTGCCACCTCTACTTCAGTTATAACACCATAAAAACTGAATCTGTGTCTAATTTGTGTGCCCTTTGAGAGTCTGAGAGGACCTGACCTAGAAGAATTAGCACCTGAGGAGACTCTTTCCTGTGTGCATATGCTGATTGGTTTGGGTTTTTTCCTTTGATGCATTTTGCATTTGAAGATCTTAAAACCCTTCAAAATTTTCTGCCGAGTTGTTCACCTGCAACTCCAAAGAGTTTAGAGGCGTGTTTTTCTGTTTCTGCTATGGTTAATACGCTTCAGAAAGCCAATGCTTTATGCTGCGGATCTAAAATAGCGTTAATATGTACCTTTCCACTGAGTTTTTGATTTTGTGTCTTATTGTCTGGCACGTTTAGCACCCGGGTTCTGCAGCGTCCCGCTGACGTATTGCAAGTGCTTTGACTGAAGAGAGATTACGTTTATGGGTAAGGGTCAGATTTTTAAAAGGAATTAAGCACCTAAGCTCCTTTCAAACCTAGCCTGCGTGTTACAGGAGGCAACGTGTTGGGATCTATTGTCCACTCTATTGCGTCTGGGATGCGTTTAATTCATCAGTGTTGTTATGCCTCAGCTTCTATTGTATCGGTACCGGGTTGAATGCATTCCTGGGCACAAGGTCCTGGTAGAGAAAGCTTGCGCCAGCTGCTGCTAACAGGTCTGTAGGAGAATCCTTCAAAACTCTTTGCCATCCATTTAGCACCACGGGTAAGTGGTTCTGTTTAGCTGGAGAAGCCAAATTATGAGAAATGTTCTTTTATCATCATTTTTATATCAGAAAGAGTGCCATAGTATTTTTACCCATCAGTAGGATGCAAAAGTGCCTCTTCCTTCTGATTCCTATATAAATGGATTTCACATTACTCAATACAATGCACTTTAGTGATTGGAAATGTCAAAGTGATTAGGGAAAGCTGGCATTTTGAAAGTGCTGGAGTGTGTCTGTGGCTACACGGTCTGGCAAGAAGTTTTAAATTATCTTAAACTGCTAAAACGCAGACTTTCTAACCCACAAATGTGACATTAATTTCTCTTGTGGTGCAGATTATGAAGGAAAATGACCCTGCTCGGCTTCCTCCGGTTGTTATGCATTCACAGCAGTTTCTGAGAGAACCGAGTCCACGTGATTTATTTTGGGTATGAAAAATCTGTCTTACAATAGCTGTAGTTCAGTATTTGTTTGCATTTAGCCAATGTACTGAGATCATACTATTGATGATCACTTCATTTTACCATGAAAGGTGATGTTTTCTGATACAGTCTGCAGCTCTCGCAGTCCAAACAACTGTTACTCAGAGCTTTGCAAGATTTTTTGCCGTTAGGAACAGGTTGAGCACAGCCTGGCTTATTTAGAAAGTGTATGCACAGGCCAAATTCAGGGTGACTCGAGGCCAAGTTAAATGCCCGAGCACCTGAATGCAATGTGCCCGGCCCTTTCAGGTGCTTTAGAAAGTGTGCGTTAGACATCAGGCTCCTTTTACAGTGAACAAAAAGAAGTGTGACCCCGGTACCAACAGAAGATGATTCACACTTCTGCACAAGCGCTTTTAAAAGAAAAGAAAACAAAATCTTTATTGAACCTTAGACGAGTATAATGTGAGCCAAGCAGCTTTTGAGAAAATTAAGATATTAAGAGTTTCTTGCACCCAGCTGGCAGTTTTATGATGATGTCTCTTGGCGTGCATCTGCACCAGTTAAAAATAATTCTGAAATAGCGAGTTTCTTGGCCCTGCTGATGCTTTTGGTTTTTTCCTTTTCAAATAAGGTTTTACTAAGAAGGTGGTTTTCTCTTATTATGATTTATGATGACTTGTCCTTTATTAGAGTACTTGTTTCAGGTTGAAGTCTTTGTAATAGCACAGCTGATGGAGGAGTTTGGGCATGAAGAAGTTATCAATATTAAAAATATCCTTTCATGACAGCAGTGCCTTTGTTAAAGAAAACTTTCAGCATTTGCTAAAAATGGTCAGACCCTATACTCCTCCACGTCTGTTGTGTTGCCAGGCTGCCTTTATTGAGGACTTTTTTTTTTTTGCTTTCTTGCACGTTAGCTTCTGTGATGAACAAAATGAGAATGGATATGTCATAATGGAAAATAGATATCTGAAGTCAGGTCCAGAAACGTAAATGGGGTGTGGGGTGCGGAAGACGTCGTTCACATTCAATTGAAGTCACTTACTGCTGTAAAATATCTCCCCTTCAACTCCAGGTCTGCCTTTTGAGTTACCTTGCCCCAGCAATGACCGAAGCCTGCCTGAGGGGCAGAGTCGGGGCAGTAAGAGATCTCGGAATGGATCGTTACTGCTTAAGTAAGCATAAAACATCCATGTATTTTCCCACAGTTCTGCTAATGGAAAACAAAACCTGCCTGTTGCTCCCTATTTATTGCAGTGGGTTAGTGGTAATCACCGTTTATGAAGTCACTCATAAGAAAGTAATAGCCTGAGTAGTACTTTGGGATTAAAGCGCATCTTTAAATGATACTAGAAGGAATCATTTATGTAATGCAACACTGATCTGTAGCCCTGAGAAGGGTTTACATCCCATGATTGACCAAACATTGCTGGTTTTATTGCCCGTGATGAGATGTAGTGTTCTTGTATCTTTTTTTTTTCTGTGTAAAAGTAGCTTTTGTGGCTGGTGATATTTAACATTGGTGGAATGCACAGGGCAGACTGTGACCGGAGCTTTCCAGTGGCCTTACCCGGGTGATGGAAAGTGATATGTTCGCACCCGTTCCAGATCAATAGTGGGTTTCGTTCGTGCCAAGTGACTGCATTTGCCAAAGGGGGAAGGGAGCTGTGAAGTGTCAAAGGTTAAGAGCTGGGTAGGCGAGTAACTGGAAAACAGCCAATTGCCATTTTTCTTTTTAATGAACACAGAGGACCAAATTCAGTGGCGGTATTACGCCAAGTACTTGCATTACAAATCATGGTGACAGTTTACTTGCATCCTGGGAATGCAAGGGACCAAGTCGTATAGCCTAGGGCCCTCTTGAATAAATGCAGTACAAGATGAATTAAAAAATGATAAAATGGTTCCCTAGCCAGTTTATACGATGTTAATTGTGAAAATGTCAGCATACGGGATCAATTTTTCTAGAAGAACCTTCTCAAAACATATATGTGGAGTTAGTGTTCTGCATTGGATCTCATTGTGGTGATGTTGGATGTGTTGAAACTTTTGTAGAAGGAAGGTTTGGACCAGATTTTGAAATATTTCACAAACGTGTTTCAGTGTCAACATCAACAGGCAGGCACAAACACTCCTCCTTTCCCCTTAAGCTCTCTTCTGTGCTGTTTTGTCAAGAGATGCGGTCATGTTTCAGTTTTGCGTATGAAGCAACATCTTGGAAATTTAGCGGTCGAGACTGGAGACCTGTGACTCTTGCACCGCCAAGCAGTGCCCTAACCACTTGACATCTCTTCCCAGCCTCTCGTTATGAAAACCACAGCCTCTAGGAGCATGCAGGTAAGCACCCCTCCTTATTAACACATGGCTTCCAGGCAGGTTATGCTTCCATTTGACCCAGGGTTTTGTGGGTTTTTTTCTAAAACTCTTATTCACCCTTGCAGATGTGAAACAGCTTCCCTGATGGCCTTCTGAATACTTGGTAAAAGCCATTAATTTGGAGCAAGGATGGCAATTATGTTCATAAGAGAGCTAAAGAGACTGTTTTGCTGCTTTGGTTTATTGGATGACTGAGCTAATTCATTATTTGTATAGGAATCTTATTTTTTACTGCTGGATGGTCATCCATTCAGGACTGTAAATCTAATTAATTTGAATACATGAGATTTGCAAGAGGGTGTTTCTGTTTTGGTTTAAATATAAGAAATAATTAGTTAGCAAGAACTTTACTGCTTTGTAACTAACTTTTTTTTGGCAGTTCTGCAGTTAAAGCTACAGGCAGTGTATTAAGTCCAAGAAGAGAATATGGTGATTAAAAATGAATTCCTTACTACTTGGATGGTATCAGCAGCTTAGCTTGTGTTTGTTAGGAGAGGGCATCTGTCTCCCTGCCTTATTAGATGAGGAGAAGGCAAATATAAACACAAGAAAGAGCCAATCTAGCCCCCTACATTGCTTCCACTTTGCCAAAAGCCACTGTACTGACTGTTCTAGTGAGCTGCTGCAGCTGCGAATACATCTGCTGCCACTGTGCCTCTCGCCACGGGGGTTGTCCCTGTAGGTTTTCTCTAAAATGGCAATCTGTCAATATAAATATTGACAAGTGCCATCTTACTGCTGTGTATTTTAACCAGATTAGGTTCCCCAAAAGGAATGGCATATGCAGAGGTGCTGAACAGTAGCTGTACGCTTCGTTCTTGCAGATAATAACTGGCAAAGACAGGCTGATGCAGGGGGAAAAGGAATGTCCTGTCAACCTTAAATATCTGCAGATAAATGGATGTGATCAATTCTTGTTTTGTAGTTAGCAGCAGGTTTACACTGTCTTAAAAAAAAAAATTCCTTGACTTTCCATCATTTTATGGAGGGAGGATCCTTGTTCTGAAATATGCTGGAAGTCGTAACGTATCGCCAAATGGGCTCACGTATAGAGGAATGTCCACAATGCCAGGATTCAGGGGGTATTGCCAAGACGCAGTGGTAGGACGGAGGGAGAAGTCAATTTGCAGCATGGTTCCAGGAGAAGCAGGTAAACATATGGAAAGGGGACACATTACAGAGGGTAATTCTGAGACTGAAGACCTGGACGGAGCTGAGAAAATCTGTGTTTGGTTCCTTCTGTTGGCATGAGCTGTCTGTAAATTTTTTTCTTTGAATGAATTCCTGTATTCTTGGTACCTGGTGTCAGAGTGGCTGTGTCCTAGGGCAATGAAAATAGACATTAATGAGTAAAGTGGGCACCACAAATGCTTCTCTGCTATAGGCATCCTAATATATGTTGATAGCAGCCAAGGAAGCCAATAATTTGAGTGCTAAAACTGCCTAAGCAGCTCTTCAGTAGAGATTGATTACTGGGGAGAAGGGAGCAGGGACAGTGGCATTGCTGTGGCTGTGCCTGCTCCGAGGGCACACATGGCTCTGTTTGTCCTGTACTCATAAAAAGCCCAGGGTGATATTAATGGAAGCAGTGTTTGAATCGCCTTGAGTAAAAATTTAGTTCCTATAATACATTTCAATGAATGTAATGGCCCTGTTGGCATTTTATGTAAACCTTGGTGAAATTTTGAATGACTGCTTTAAAAGGAATAATCCGCGTGCTTTGGGTAAGACTGCTCACAAGTTGGGTGTTTTTTTTTTTAATGGGGCTGATGGAGATGTAGCAAAATTGGACTGGGCAAAGCCTGTAGTTCTGTTTCTGGCTTAACTTTTGGTGGAAATGTGATCCCTGCACTGGCAAGTGTCTGGGTATGTCGATAAGATTCTAGTGACCTTAACTGGGAAAATGAGATGGGAGAGGAACAGGGGAGGGTCTGTGAGGCTGAAATTCATTCAGATGGTCTATCAGTTATCATGTCTACTGCTGTTGGTGCCTGGCAGCTTGGAAATGGATGCTGGGGGTTTTTACAATCCTGATTAACAGAGCTGGCCGCCTTAGTGTGTCAGTAGAGCCTAACGCTGTTTGCTCAGGTCCCATCTCTGCTGCAGCGAACCACCAAGAACAGCAGTTCAGCTTTTCAGCATTTTGATGCTAGAAACCTCCGAAGGGACTTTTTTGGGGTCCCTGTTACTTGAAAATTAATGTTAAGAGAGTTTTCAAAGAGAACAACTGTAGGACAGTTATAGTTTCTTCTGCTCAGCTTTGATTAAAGCCTCTTCATATTTATTTTTAAGAGAATCACAAGGCATTTGCTTGTCGCTAAATATAAGCAGGATGACTCAAAGAGAATGCTGAGGTCCAGATTTTGAGAAATGAATCAGTGAAATGCTTTAAGCACTATTAAATCCCACTTCATATTTTCAAAGTTGCCAACAAATGTAAACAACAAAAATTAAGATAACATGTTGTTTTCGTCTGTATTTTTAGGATGACATATGCTGCTGAGTCTTGGAGAGCACCTCGCAGGCGTGCGAGTGCTTTAATACTGCACTCCATAATGATTCATATATATGTGACATTTTTCCTAACTTGGACTTCTGCGATGCTTCTAAAGGAGACTGACTGATGTCGTTCCCATGTTAAATTGAACACTGCACCTTGCTCGACCATCCCTGCACAGTTTTGAGTCTTTTTAAGCTAGTTAGGCATCTAAAGAAGCAAATTAGCGTAAGTTGTTTGTTTTGGTGGGTTTTTTTGTGCTTAAACAAGGTATTTGCACTTGTTTTTACACGCTTAAGGTATTTTTGAAAATCCTGGAGAATATTTGTTTACACATTTAAGCAGGTAGGCACCTTCAGAAAGCTTCTCCATAGAGAATCTGCTACTTACCACAGCAGTAAGAGAGATTT
>NW_008794601.1:899638-923835 GCF_000699145.1 Aptenodytes forsteri | reverse complement strand
AGAGTGTTTTTTCTAAATCTGAATTTTAAGCCATGTTTCTTCCAAGGACTTCATTCTTTTTGCTAAGGCTACGATCTTGTATCTTTTAGTCCGTCTTCAGTTGCATTTCAAAAGGTCCCTTCACATGCCGTAAATATTTTAAGTCCAGATTAAATGAGGGAGCATCAGTGCAAGCATCCAGCTTCACCAACAAATCCATTTCTGCTTTTGGGAGTGAAAAAGAACTATTTGACTGTGCCTGAAATGCAGCTGCTTAAGCTTTAACGTGTTATTATTTCTGTCCGTGTTTGTGTCGTCACAGTTGATGCAGTTGACCACAAGTGCTAAACTGAGAGAAAATCGGTTATGTAGTCAGAGCCTAAGGCTCCGGCTGAGTATGTGAGTGAATTCACAAGATGCATATGCCTACCTCGGTGTATCCTTTTAAAAACGAACAAATTTGTAAGTGTTGATGCATGTATAACTTTTAAGGAAAGAAATTACATGTTGACTTTTTTTAGATGTGTTTCTATTCACAGTGCTACTTAATTAAGGTGTAATTTTTTTTTCCATATCATTCCGTTACAAGGAAAAAAATCCCTTTATGAAGAGGCTGTAGAACATTAGCATGAAGCTTATCCTATGCAGAGGGAAGGATTCAAGATATCATTGTGGTAACAAGAGTCATTGTTCTGTAGGCCTGAATTTCCCATTTATTGCCTATTTACAGAGCCTGATTCTCACTTGTGCTAAGATGTTTTCCTATAGCCCTGACAGGCATGAGGTGCCCTTCTGCTCAAAAAGTGGATTTCTTTGATTCTTGATGTGTTGGGTTCTGGCTTTTCCAATATTGGGAATAAGACAATTCATATCAAATTTCAGAAGGGATCAGAGGAAGTCTGACCGCTTTATATCACATATGAAAACTTGTAAGGACTCTGGGTTTGAAGTTGGAAATCCTAATCAACTAGAGTACATTCTCAGGTCTGATACATCTTAACAGACTTTTTAATCAATATAGCTTAAGGTTTGTGCCAGAGCACGTAGCCAGCTGTAATATATATGACTTTCGGTAAAGTTACAGAATTCCTGCACGTGTTTGTTTAGGATAGATAGCTCTCTAAGATGTTGTATTGTTGCTTTACGGAAGGGATTTAAGCTGACTCTGAGCTTAAATTACTTTTTTGGGTTTTTTTTTCCTTCTCAATTTAGAACTTTTTCAGGTGTCACAATCTAGGGGTACTTACAAATGAGTAAATTACTGTTTGGGTTTTTTTTTCCTTCTCAATTTAGAACTTTTTCAGGTGTCACAATCTAGGGGTACTATTACAAATGAGAAGCAGGCCTTTTGAATGGTTGTGCTAATTTTATAGATGTGTATGCATGCGTGGATATACTTGTGCTCCATTATGCACCATTTCTCACTTTTGAAGTGCCACTTTTAGTCATGTGCGTGACCTTCCCAAGTGCTGGACTGAATATCACTGAATATTGCTTATAGGCAGGAGCTAAAGGCCAGCAATGTCACTTTGTAGCTTGGTTCAGTAAGCTTTGGGCTGAGCTTACAGATTTTTTTTCTGTATTTGCAGCCCTGATGTTTTTGGCAATCCGCTTGTTCCCGCTGCTGCTAACATGTAAGAACAGATTTACTACCTCCAGGTACCTTGGAATCAACTCCAGCGTAGCTGGCCGAGTTGGTCTATATTCACAGGGGTTTGTGCTGTAGATGAGAGCACAAATTGGCACCCACTGCCCGTGCCTGTGACAACAGCCTTTCCATGGAAGATGTGTAGCAGGAGCAGACTAACTCGGGCTGCTCGCCATCTCCCTCTGTGCGTACAGAGCCCCTGTTCCAGTAGGTCGTATATGGCATTTGGTTTTGTTGCTAGCTCCATATGGGAATGATTCTTGTGGAAGCAAAGGTTAGTCTAGTTGAAGTGGTTTCTGCTGTAGAGAGACACCGTATTGCCTATGTTGTGTGTCTTGATGTGCTATGGAGGTGATTGGTGTAGCCCTTACTCGACATCTTTGTCTTGAGCAGATACGATAAGAGTCATACCCCGCACTTGAAAGGAGGATGGAGTGGGGGAAAAACTATTTTCACTTCTCTTGACTGTACATTTATAAAATTTTAAATTTGAAAGGCTCTCCCCCTGCCAGGATTTCTCTAAAGAAAAAAGATAACCTTGGCATGCTACTGTAATTGTCACTCGCTGTTTCCCTTGGCACTGTTAGGACAAGTGTTGCTTGTACCCTGAAGGCAGACAGCAGTGCTAAATTCTATCCAACTGTGACTGTTGCTTTATTACCATGAGGGCGCAGGACTGAGCAGACACTGCAGAAGATATTTCAAACTCCTCTTATACCTTCAGTTTGGGAAATTACATTTTGCCATGTAGTTTTTAATCTGTCGGTATAGACCATACAAAATGACAAGTAAGCATGATTTAATTTTGATAGCACTGCATTAGATGACCACTTTATGTTGCTGTAAAAGAGGGATTTGAAGTGGTGGTGTGCTTTGCTCTTCCTTCCACATTTGAGATTCTTGTTTCTTGAAGTCTGACAATAAAATCTTAAGAATGTAAAGAACAGCTTTACTGTTGTCTCCTGGGGCATGGTTACCCACGTGGAGTCATATTTGGCAAAACAGGTATCACATAGGCACTAAGCGTTTTACGTCACTTTATCAGGATTTGTCAAAATGTTTTATAATGGGAGATCAAGCCGGATCCTTTACTTCACAGATGGGAAAAACCTGGGTCCAGGGAGTGTAAATAATAAGCAGATGGCCAGAATCCAAACGCAGTTTGGTTACCTGTCCATGCTTGCATGTATGAGCTTGCATTGCTCAGTGGAGCGTGGCGAAGAGCTACTGGATGTAGCATGTTCACGTGCCGTAGCCAAGCACTGCCCACCAGCACTGGCCAGACTCCTGAAGGCTCAGGAGCGGTGGCTGAGTCCCAGCCCCACGTGAACACAAGGTGCGTGGCTCCTGGTCCTGGAGCTAACAGCATTAGTGTGGGCACCTCTGCTCGGAGCACAGTTGTGCTGAACAGATGTGATCTAGCTCCGGAGAGCAGAAGTAACAGCGGCTAACTGCCACATCAGGCTGATAGTCCTCTGCACTCGCTTTAGCAGTAACTTCACACAAGGGAACAGGGTGAAGTGGTGGCTGGTCTTGGTTATCACTTCTAAGTTTACACATCTTGCACTTGCCATGAGCAGCTGGGTCCCGATTGTCTGTTAATCTCTGGGTTTTTTATTTATTTATACTGCTACAAATTCAGTGCAAGTAGGCAGTGGTAGCTTCTTGCATCAACACTGCAGCTGTGCAAGAGAACAGAATCGGAATTGTATTGGGCACATACATATGAAGGAAAAACCAAAGAAACTAGTTTTTCTTTCTGACCCTTGAGTACAAAGGAGAAGAATATATATTCTTGTATAAATCAAGAGCAATGCAGTTGGTGTCACTGAATTTTTATCTTGATAAAGTTGAGATAGGGAAGAACTAGTACTACTGTATACGATTCTGGTAAAACCTTGTCCAGAAAATTGTTTACCATTCCAGGCACTCGTATTCAAAGAAGATAAACTGAAACAGATGCAGAGCAGAGGTTTTAGGGTGATCGAGGAAATGATTAACAAGAGGAGATTAGAAATACTCATGCTTCATTAGCTTATCAGAGAAAACTGTGATAATGCATCATGTGGATATACACCAGGGAAGAGGAGGAATATGCAAAAATTAAGGCTGAGGTTGAAATGAGCATAAGTGGCCAAATCTGGACCTGAGAAGAAGTTTCCTTCTCATTAGGACAAGCTCTGTATTGGTTTCAAACAGCTTGCCAAGAGGAAGTGTGCAGGTAAAAATTCATTTGTTTTGAGGATGGTGGTCTGTTAAACTTAATTAAAAAAAAAAAAAAGCCCAACACCCAAACAACAAAAGCAATAACATTAGGATTCTAACCTTATCATGATGTTCTCTATTTTAATTAATGAGCAAATTGCTTTAGTCTTTTCCAGGTCCCTGACACTAGAACAGTTTATACCATCTGAGAATCTGATCCTGAATTTTCAGAGGTAAATTAATCCTTTTTATCTGCTGCATTATCATGGGAGGAGATCTATGTTCATGTGCAAGGGAAAAGAGGAGGGAAGCAGAGTTGAAATAAGTACTGTTCCCCAGTGTCCGAGCCAATAAAAAAATCCCACAGTTGCAGAAGGACACGTAAACACTGGGCTTCTGTTTTGGGCACTCAGCGAGGGAACTTAAAGCAGTGACAAATACATAGCAGTTCTGTGTAATCATCGTGCTTACTCTTCTATTGAACTGTGGAAATGAAATAAAATCCAAGGTGAGCATCCACTTAAGAGTTCCTAAAGGGTTTCTTGAGACCCTGCCAAATTCAATATGTCTTCAGGTGCCTTAAAGTTCATGCAGCGAAAACACACTCTGCTGCCAAAATTTATTAGAATGGGCTATTATTGGAGCTCTGAGGACGATTGCTTAGAAGGCACTTGCTTCATCATTCTGTATCTTAATTATTGAAGTGATGGAAGTCAACAAGGCTAATCTGATTTGTGGGAGTAATTGAGGTCAGTGCGCAGGGAAGAGGGAGAGAAAGGGAAGGAGGCTTGCCATTTAATACAAATGAAACGATAACTTTCACTTCGATAAGCAGAGAGCAACCTAGAAACAAGTTGAGTAAATTTTCCTCTAAAAATTTATAGGGCTTTGAAGATTTAAAAAAAGAAAGGGGGGGTGGGGCAAACCCCACAGATTTTATAATACTCTGTAACACTTCATAGGGGACTAGGCAGAGAGGAAAAAATCACTACAGCACAAAACGATCTATTCCACTTTAATTATTTCACATGCACCATAATTAAAGGAACCTTAATAAATTAATGCTGGCTATTATAGAGAACACAAAAGAAAAAAAACCCAACATCTCAAACCTACTAGGAGTTGCGGTGATGAGACTCCTGGTGAGAGATTTAGCTGCAGGCTGTTCTACCTCCCCTCTAATCTCGGTACCCCACCTCATCCGTGCTGCAGATATCACAAAGTCGTTCACTGATTTTTAATGGAACTATAAAATAAAATAGGCACAGCTAATACACCTGAATTTCCTATTCTGTTAGGTTTCCAGTTTTAAGATGTATGATGGTCTTAAGTCGGCACACACTTCGTGGTGAATGCTAAATGCTTCCCCTCTCTTTATTTTATTTTTCTCTCCAGGGTAAAGTGATGGGCTTTCCAGCACAGATGTGTACTATTTTAAGATTAGTCTATTCCTGCCCACTCCGTCCCACTCACATAAACCACATTTAATTCTTCTGCAACTTTGCATCTTAATTATTGAATCCAATTCTTTTTAGGTAATACTATGTTCTCATTTACCAGCAGATGAAGCCAGTGATTTGAAAAAATGGAAAGCAAGAGAGCACAGTTATTCCCAAGAATTTTCTTATTTCTTGCCGTTAGAAATTAGGGATTAGACATCTCCAGCCTAGCTGATTTTTTTCATCACTTTCCGAAATCAGAACAACTTTGGATTCTTTAATTGTGACTTGAGAGCTATTTCCAGTTTAATAGTAGTAGCTCTAATAGAAAGAAATTAAGGGAATGGATGGCAAAAGAATAATAATAAATGTAATAAATGACAGCTTGGGGCCCCCAAATATGGCATTCCCATTAAAAAATATCTGCTGATGCATATCAGATCCACGTGCCTAGTCAGCATGTGGGATGAGCAAAACATTCTCCCAAATAGTTCATATTTACCTGTGCAGAAAAAAAATAATCCTAGAGGCTTATTAGTATGTGTTCACATTGTAAATAGTGCTGGTAGGGTGCTAATTGGGATAATACCTCAACATCTAGAGTGCAGTTACAGCTTTCAAAATTGCCTCTGACAGGGCAATTACGATTTTCTATTCTATTGACACAGGGAAGACAATCAGCACTGTATTGAGCCCCAGCCATGTTTGAAGCAGGCTTTTTTTCCCTCAGGTATGCAGGACTTGAGGGTTAAATTGCCCCGAGGTTTTTAACTTTATGACAGAAATCTTTC
Source organism: Aptenodytes forsteri (assembly GCF_000699145.1). Lineage (NCBI taxonomy): Eukaryota > Metazoa > Chordata > Aves > Sphenisciformes > Spheniscidae > Aptenodytes > Aptenodytes forsteri. The sequence goes on along the minus strand of NW_008794601.1, from coordinate 917,773 downwards.
TATGAGATATTTCTACTGCTGAGTGTGAAGGGGAAACATCAATTTTTTCCTTTCTCTAACTTTTTTTTTTTAAAACCCATGAGACATGCTTTAAGGGCTGGTTATTTGTAAAGGAAAAGGGGTTTCCTTTGAAACAAAGCAAATTAAAAGCTGCTTTTAATGATGGTTCACTTAAATCCACAGTTTGGGAATAGCAGCCTCCGAACACCTTCCTCCTGTTCGTGGCTCCCTGTGCTGGAAGAACAAAGGCTGGGCAAAAAGTTTTCCTGGCTTAAGCAGGCAGAGCGGTTGGTTATGGTGAAGTGGCACACGGTGGGAAAGGGAACCATCCCTCCTCCTAGGAAGAAGTGGTGTGATGGCTTGTCAAGCAAGAGACTTTTAGAGATGCAGGACACTTCAATCCCAATGCTTTGTTCAGTTCTGCAGGGACAGGCCCACAGAAAGTGAATTTATTCTTTTTTTGGTGCGTTGCTCCCCCTTCATGGATCCAATGATGTGATCAAAGTGCCTGTTAGCAGTATCGGTCAGTTGAAAGATAACGCTCGACGCTATGTGGTTGAGTCTGCGTGTAACGCTGCTTAAGTCATGTTCTTCAGCAGTGATTACAAGAGCTCCAAGCCAGGCTTTAAATAGCTGCAGACACCAGGGAGGTTTTGGATTCTGCATAGTTTTCAGATTGGAAGTTGTGTTCTTTTTGCAGCGAGTTGATCTAAATAGCTACGTATCTAAGAAGGAATTAAATTGATTAGCCAAACCTTGTAGCTAAGCCTTCCTAGATGACAGAGGGCTGCAGCATTAAAGAAATCCTGTTACAGACTGGACAATTAAGGTGGAAGAACAAGTATTAGGCTTGCACTGTGTTCAGGATTTGAATGAGCAACTAGCTGCAAGTTAAGGAAGGCAGTAAGATTAAAACGTCTCGGCCCCCGCCAGTACGAGTGTTTCACATCCTTCCTCAGCTTTCTGGGAAGCTGATCTGTTTCTACAGCTCTGTACTTCATTGAGGTTTAGAAATTAAATTCAATAGCTTCGTGTTGAAATTCTTATTGCTTTTGGTCAGTTTTACTGTCAGGTTTTTAATGGACTTCGTAGTAAACTCAGCACCTGTGTTTTGTACTGCTCCTCTGAAAACATACTCCCTTCAGTGCCAGGGTCACTAGCGATAATGCTCATGCATACTTGATCATACCACTGCTAAAATTTGTTTGAATTTCTGCTTTGCTTTGAATGTAAATGTGAACTTGATAAGCTAACAAGGACACTTGTGTTCATATAGAATTCATGAATGCATGTTAAAAACCTGCTATAAAAGGACACTTCTTCTCTTCAGCTAAATTGACAGCCGCTCTTTCAATATCTGCTACTGGTGCTTGAAAAATCAAGACATATGATTGTCTCTTTTTTTTTCAGCTAAGAAAAAACATTTCTTTTTAATGTCTATATGAGTGAAAATCTATGCTATTTGCTATGATGTTTCCTTTCAAGAGGTACTGCTTTGTTTTGGTATGTAACTATTGCTTTTCCCTTTGCTTGTCTGTCTTAAAACACAAATTCCAGTGAGTATACACATCTGTGATTTCCTTCCACTGTCAGTCAGAGTCGTCTTAGTAAAAGGTTTGTTTAGAGTTTAAAAATCATAACGCTGAGAAGTTGCCTGAAGAAAAAATTTGATGGTAATATGTTGCAGTGAGTGGGATTCTTTTTTTTTCTTTTGCTTTTTTCCTTATGAATAATGTTGGGCTTTGTATACCTGATTGCAACATGCAGCAAATCAAGAAGTTGATTCAGCTGGACAAAATGAGGCTAAAGGAAAAGAGGGGGAAGGGGGAAATCATCTGCTTTTCATCAGCAGATATTTTTTTTCTTTTCTCTCTTCAATACCAGGGTATTCCGCGTAGTACCACTTAATGTCTAAACAGATGCACATTGACTGGAAATAATCAGGTATTTTCTGCTGGACCAGATTGTGCAAATGGATATCCTGCCCTTAGATAGTTATTGCTGCACACACACTGAGACTGCTGTCCCAGAACTCTGCTCCTTGCAGGGATCATGCAAAATGGCTTTAATCAGCTTTGAATGAAGCCAGCCAGCTTCGCTTACAAAACCATTCTCAGTTATTAAGCTAACTTGACTGATTTTGCTTTAAGGCAGATTAAGGAGCATAAACTGCCCTATCTGTAGATCTTTGAAGAAGTTAACTTCCAGCCCAAGGGTTACGCTGCAAGGCAACAACATGTATACTCAACCTGGCCATTTACAGAACAGATGTCTTTCCGTCGCCTTAGTAGCCAAAGTGTTGAGAACAGTGGAAAGACTGATTTAGAAAGAATTTATTATATTAGCAGGTTTTTTTAGTACTGGCATGAACAAAAGCACACCATGGACCCTCACCACAATAAAGTGTGGACCCTTACCACAATAAAGCGTGTATCTAGAGATTACCCTGAAAATCAGGGTAGGCCAATTTCATATGTCTCTCAATTCCCGATCCTCTAGCTCATACTGCTATTTTCTGCAACTGTAAGACTCTTTTTAAAAATGCAACATTCTTACATTTCTGGTACCGGGACTTCAAGAAAACTGTTGCTTAGAAATATTACAAGACTGATGACAGGATGAGCGATGGCCAAACTCCTAGTAAGCCTTGACAGGCAAGCTCTGAAGAACCTTGCTCGAATGATTTGAAATGTTTCAGGCTCACCTTTGTACCCCCCTACCTTGCTGAGCAGACATGAGCCCCAGCAGAGAACAGTGTTAGCACGACAGGTATGTGTGTCTGGTCACTGACCTTCCCAGTACAAGGCTGGACGTCTTTGTTTAAACTGCTGAAAAGTTTGTTTAAACTATGAGGGAAGAAGAATGATGGCAGACAAATAAAAATTTAAGTGGCATCCTGAGGTCAGGACAAATTTCTAAAATCCTTCAGCTTCCCAGGATGGTGCATATTGAGATTCAGAGATCCGGTATCAGGATCTAGGTTTCTTTTGCACTTGTTTAGGTTGAATTGACACTCCTGGCATGGATTGCATTTTCTTCAAATGCATCTCCTTCAAAAGTAGATTGAATTTCTTCCAGTGGCATGTTGAAGTTTATGGGAATAATTCCATCTCTTAAGCTGTTCCACGTAAATAGGAAAACACTCTATATTTAACTCAGAAACCTGGGGTTATACAGTCAGACTGGAGGTCTGCCATAAGAACATCTGTCTACCTGAACCTTGTGGCACTGTACCAGTTCAGACAAAACCTGTTCCCCTTCAATATCCCCAAGGAAGTTGCAGAAGTATGCTTTTGCAATGTGTTGTAATACCTACATACCACAGGATGGAGTTACAGACTTAACTTTAGATTTTGTTGCCTTCTAGCCAAACTATTAATGTTTGGCTTAATGTGGTTTTTTTAGTACTCTGTGCTTGCAACAGATGTGTACAACTGTATTGGAGAATATTCTTCCCAATTGTGAAGGGCAGAACAAGGTTATACCTAGCACAAGTCCTGCCTATGTTGTATGTTGAGGATACAGGTTGTACATGGTGCTTGTGTCGTTACTCTACGTGCTTTAATCTGCTATGGTTTAGGATTCAAGAAAGATACACTTTTCCAGAAGTCCGGAGGACTCTGTTAGGAGTTATGTTCAGCATGCTGCTCCCACATGGGAGAATACGCTGAGAAAAACAGTCCCTAGGGGTCATGGACCTGGTGCTGGTGTATGGGATGGAGCAGCTACAGCGTCACATGGGGCAGCGCAATGTTACTAAAATGGTGGGCTGGAGGCAGTAGTGAGCTGAAGTCCGGAGCAGTAATAGAAAATCTTCCAGGAAGGATTTGCTGCTAGGAGTGAAAAGAAAGCATAAAGGCACCTTCTGGGTTTTTTTGGTGTTTTTGTCTCTTTGGTTTGGTTTGGTTTTCCTGCTGAAGGAAGAGGCTGTGCTCTAAAAGTAGGTGCTCTTGAAATTCTCTCTCTGAAAGGAGACCTAATGCAATGAAGCTGAAATATAGCGGGTCCTAGAGCTGGTACTGCAAAACAGCTAGTAACTATTGGTGCTGCGACTGGGAGAGGCATTCCCAGAGGTTTCATTTCCAGGCAGCCAAGCTATCCTTTAGCAAAATTAGTATTCTTCAGCTACTCTGTCTGTAGAAAGGTGATAGGATTTAATTACATGCTTTAATTACGTTCAAAAGAACTATGAAACTGAATCTACTCATGTTTGCAAAACACTTGGAAACCTTCAGATTGTTATTGTTAATACCGCCAATTCTACAATCTACATCATCCTTGCAGTTTTCTGCCTATCAATCAAGATACAGGAGTACTTTCTCTTGGAAACTTCAGAAATGTCCTTTGTCATTAGCAGAGCTGCTTCAAAAGAGGTGGTTGTCCATTTATGAAAGTCTGCAAAGCTGCCTTCAAGTGGAATGATGTAAACTGTCTTGCTTCTCATTTCTCAATTACTTCACAAACATAATTGAAATTTTACATTTGCTGAAAAGCTCGTCTTCAATTTTAAGTACTTAAATCTAAAATTATAATTCAGGTTTTAGTAAATACACTTAATTAAAAGCTAATAAAAACCTTGTTTAGTGTTTTATAATTTTTGAAAGTCTTTTTTATCACCAAAGATTAATTTGAAAATAAGCCTGTGTGTATTCATGAGACAGGTTAATTCTGAAAGGAAGAGGTTGTTATGGCATTCAAGCGCTGCTTTCTCCTCTTGAGGTGTCTGTCTTTTTTTCTTTCCCATCCAGTATATTAATAAAATATTAAGCAAAGTCTTGGACGCTATGCCCTATGCTAGAGAGTTAACATGGAAACCTTGATTTTTTTTTTTTTTTTTTGTAAGCCTCTAGACTTCTGTATCCTCATAAAATAATTAAATACAGGGAATCTTTATTACTTGGAACTCTTTTTCCTCAGTCTCTTGCCTTGTCAATTCTCATAAAGCCATGCAAAGTCAGGTTGGGTCAATACCTGGATGAAAACTCCGAAAGAAAAGGAATTGGCGTTAGTGAGTCACCAGTGAGTGCTTCCCTCTGACTCAGTGCCTTGCAGCATGGAAGTAACTGAATTATCATCCTTTGGATGACACGTAAGACTAAGGTCTTTGAGAAGTGATCCAATCCGTGAGGATCTTGTAATGAAAAGAGAAACACAGAGCTCTAACAACTTAAATACTAGACGTTATACTGGTTTTGTCTAATTCATAATATTGTAAGTGTTATTCTCAAATGATTCTCTATTTCTATCAGTTCTCACCAGGAGAAATCTCAATTCAACAGCAATAATGTCACGTCTGAAGCAATTTTCTTCTACTGATTTTATTTCTCACATCATCTTCTATTAACCACATGTCACTTTAATATTTATTCTGTCTGTGTGCGGACTTCAGATAACTTTCAACTATCTGCTCCTGTATACTGGGGTAGAAGCTTAAAAACCCCTTTAGTATTTTATTGTGTATGTATGGGCTTAATAGCATGTTCAATCACATCCTGAATTAGGGAAATGGCTATAGGTTCAGTTTCAAGAGGATATTCCTTGAAATTAAGGTATTGCACACTTCAGCTTATAAATGTCCAGGTGGGTACCCTGCCCTAAGTGGAGATAAGGACTTGATCTGTTCTTTTAATTGGGGCGTATCTGTATTAGAGCTTTAGATTTGACCTGATGTGTTCTTTGGAAGGAAATTGCTTTGGGTTTGTTTTTTTTCTCCTCTCCTATTTGCCATTCTTTGATCCACATTGCGAGGTTTGTGAGCTGGATTCCTTTAGGAAAACATTTTTGTGGATTGCCTTTTTCATTTTCCTTCCTGTGATGTCTCTCGAGACTTAACATGTTTGGTGGTGGTGATGTAAGGGACCGGTAGTATGTTGTGTTGTGGTTGTTTATCTGCAGATGGCTGGGGAAAAGCAGCATACTTCAAGTGACTTATACTCCCAAACAGCAGTTGGGTATTACCATCATACGGGTTTGATTGGAATCTAGCAAGGATCTGAAAAACAAATGTAATTGTAGAGATTTGAAAGAAACAATGATTTGTGTTCAGTCTCACAGCAGAGCTGGGCTTCTATCCTGGTGCAATGCTTCATCAGCTGGACTTCACTTTCTCATAAAATTCCTTTCTGGCTTCTCCTGCTAGCTCCTGAGCCGTTCCCAGAATAAACAAATGACAACTCCTTATTTGCAAGGGCTCAGTTTGCTTTAGGGACGCTTTCCAAGCCATGCGTTCTTTTTCTCACAGTGTTGTCAGCTTGTCTGTTCCCACCTGCTATACTGTCCACCATGCTTCTGGGAGGACTGTAAGAATAGTATTGACGCTTTAGCTAGCTTTCAAGATTGCTTTTGGCTGAGTAACATTTTCACAGCATTATTGTCATCCAGAAACCTGAAATTGATAGTACTCCTGCACTGAAAGGAGTGTCATGGAAAAAATGATTCTGGTGTGAAGTTGGTACAAATAAGAGCAAAACCTCTCCATAAATAACACGTTTACATGGATATTAGTGTTAGAGTATTGTATTGCTTCTAAGCCACACATACCCAAAGATATCCAAAATTTTAAATAATGTAGAAAGGTACTCGGAGAGAATTAATGACTACTGTTGGCTGCCTCGGGTAATGCGAATGTAACACGCAGTTATTGTGGTGGTGCGAAATCTCTTGGCACCCAAACTATGAATTTCTTAATGTCTGTGGGTACCAAGCAGATAGAAAAACAGGAGTTTGGCACTAGAGAGTGTTATGGTTAGGATGTAGCTTAACATCAAGTATTCAAAATAGCTTAATAGATCTGAGCAATCAATCATGACAATATATAAGATAACCTCCAAGCACCCACCCTCTGGTGTGTACACAGCATGCGACTATTTGACAGTCAGGTATTGGATATTTGCAACCTTAGGGAGGGTGAGACTGTAAATATTCACAGGTTTCAAGGCAGGAAAAAGCAGTTATGGTCACTTAGCCCGCGTTTCCTATACACACAGTCCGTTGAATCTCACCCAGCAATCTGTGTGCCAAGCCTGTAACTTGTTTGTTATAGATGGTGTCTGTTACAAATAGATCTAGTCTTTCTTCAGAGTCTGAAAACAATGGCAAATTCACTGCATCCCTGGGTAAGTTGTTCACTAAGTCAATTTTCCCATGAAAAAAATTGCCCAACACTGGTCAGGATTTGTCTAGCTTCGTGTAAAGTGCCTTCCACCCCCGCTTTAGCAGGATATCTATAAAGAATCTTTCTTTCATAGGTATTTCTAGATCATCATATGCTAATAATGGGCTATATCTTTTTCCTGCAGTAGACGAATATAAAGTTGTCAACAATCATTTGGGCTTATAGCAATAGCAATTATACTAGATTTTTTTTATTAAATTTTGAATGTTACATGAGTAGTAGAGAAGAACAAATTATCCTTAGAGTCAGAATTATACTGGCTATGTATTTCATTCATATTTGGGATCATGAAGCATTTATAACAGAACTGCATCTGTTCTAGGTATGCAGAAAGATTGCTTTTAGTATGACAGAATAGATTCTCTATCCTACTAAAGATTGCTTACATTGATGCAGAGTAGCTGTTCAAGTGAATGTCTTTAAAGCAATTAAAAATGTGCTGAGCCCGAGATAATATAGTGAAGAAGCCTTTCGCACATACGGATAGAATACTGAGAGAGATCAGTAAGTTTTCTGAGGAGCAGTGTTTGGCCAAAGTCCGTGCTGTAGAAATGGTCCTGATTCTGCCAAAGGTCTGTGCAGGTATCTTTGCCTCAGTTTACTGCTATCAGTAGCTCTCCAAACAGAGAGATGTAAAGTTCCCAATTTTATGCTGATTTCTAATTGCCGCACTATTAAGAAATATCAAGGGTAATTCTTTATATGAAGCCTTTAGACGGCGTGCCGGTTTTGGACAGCAATGAGAATCCGCTCTATTAATAATAGTTTTGCAGCCTGGTCTGTTGACGTCAGCGTGAGAAGTATTCCAAAGGCAAAATGAGAAATTGCAAAATCTAGTTTTTGTTGATCAGTGTTAAATCAGATGCAAAATAATCAGAGCATGTGATCAGAAATAACACGTGCTTAGGTTTAAGCAGGTTTCAAAGAAACTGAAACACATGCGTGCCTTAAATGGTATACCTAAAAGCTGTTTCTAAAAGGGCCATTTTCCTGAGTAGGCTAGGATATAGAATTGAAAATCTCTTTGAAGCAGAGACTCTTAATAATGGAGAAAAAACAACACCCAATAAAATAAATTAATGTGGTGATATTTCCAGGAACCCTTCTATATGTGTCTGTTCTATAGAATGAATATACAAAGGAAACGCATAGCTGTGGCATGACACAATAATGTGTTCATATGTTGCTTGGACTGGAGGAGAAGAAAGTGGACTAGCAAGAAACAAAGAAATAGGAGGATTTGCTGTTAAAAGCAGGATGGTAAGAAATAGGAGGATTTGCTGTTTAAAACAGGATAGTGATTTTTTTTTTTTCTTTGGTGAAGCTGTACTATAACACTTAGTGTGTATTAACTGTTTGTCTGAATAACTCAAAGCGATAACATTCCTATCATTGGATTTACTTAAAATTAGGCTGGACAAAAAGCTTTCAGTTCAATCTCCTGAGCAATATTTTTTTGTGATAGGACATGGCAAGTGAAGCTGACTACGTGTCTAAATTCTGTTGGAATTATTGAAGTGAGAGGAAATTTCCATGTGGCAGTTCATAGAAAAAACTCTTCCGGATATGTTCTCAACTAAAGCGTATCTGGAGAGGTTTATGTACAGCTGCACAGGAGACAGGGTGACAAGCATCCTTTTTTTTCTTCTTTGACTAGTCATGGACAAGTAAAATTTGGTATTATATTTTTATTCAGTGAAATATTCTGTGTTTGTATATTTTGCTGTCTTACATTACGCACAGTGGCTTGTGTTGTCCTACCATGAAACAGAACCACATAAATAGCACGGAAAAAAAGCTATGTTTATGATGCCTACAGCAAACACTAAAAACCACTGAATTTCTCAGACTTCCCGATGCAAATTTCGTGTAGCTCTGTGTGCAGAAGCACTAAGGCAGTGTAATAGAGAACAATTGCCCCCCCAAAGAAAGAGCTGAACCTTATCAGCTGAACAGGTCATTAACTTGTGCTTGGTTGAGTTTGACAGCGGTTGCATTAGATCCCCCCCCCCCAATGAAAATTAAATAAAATCTATGCTTTCAGTCAAATTTTCAACTGGTGCAATTTGGTATAGACACATCCCAAGCCAGTTGAAACTGCATTGACTGGAGTTAAGGATCTGGCTCTCCATCAGCAGATGGAGAGTCAGGAATCTACCCACTTCCATTGCGCGTCTGCGTCTTTGACAATCCAGCTTAATACTGAAAAAAACAGGGAAAGTGGATAGATAGGATACAAAAACCAACATGGCTTTATTAACAGCTAGCAGTTTCTTTGTATCATTTCAATTATGCTCCCCCGTAATGAGTTCTATATACTTTTGTAATGTTACTATAAAGCTGCCTATGGGATGACAAGAATATATGGTACGATGTTACAGTCCTTTCATAACATTCCGGAGTAATTAGGACATAAAATTGAACTGAAACTTTAAAACACATTTCAACTCTGTTCTACATATATTACTCTTCAGCGGGCAAGGACAGTAATTTAATATTGACTTCTGGCTGCAAGATTACCATATAATCTAAATGCTAATAACAATTAAAGCACAGTGTGGTGATTAAAGTGTCTCTTGGAATATTGAAAATACAGGTAATAAATGGTGTAAGGATGTGAAGCAAAGCCAGAATTTAAGCATCTGTTCTGAAGGTCTGTGCTGAGAAAAATAGGCTGGGCTGAAGAAAAGTTTTTTGCTCAGTCTGTGTACTTCTTTCATGCCGAGCCCTCAAACACACAGTTTTGTTTGATATATTTTTATTCTGGGCTCTATCATATGGAAACCAGACCTTTGAAGCCCAACTCTGTACTTTTTTTTTTTCCTTCTCCCTTTTCTATAAGCAGTAGTTTGTCTCGGGAGAGGTTAAAGTAATTGCTTCCCTCACAAATTGAGAGGAAAATTTTCTTTTGAAAGTTAGTTCTTATTAATGAAATGCACACTTCAGAGTTTTCTAGGAGACAGAACAACTATGAAAGGCAGCTAAAACAAGAAAGAAATGAAATGCATAAACCCTTTAAAAATATACAGCCATATGTGACAATGCGTGAGATTTATTAAGCAAGATGCGTGCCATGATAAATGTGCAGCACAAAAGGTCTCTTGGCTCAGCTGTTAGTTCTTCTAAAACTGTGTGTGTGTTTAGCTTTGCTTGTAGCTTAAAGTAGTAGTACTTGTTCCCCTAACATGCCGAATTTAATGGATTTTTTAATGGGTTTATTCACAGTAGCATAATGGATCTGGCATATAAGTGTTGGAGCAATCAGGATCTAGATTCTGGATTGGTACCTGCCTTGCACTAATGGCTTCGGCGGTTACAGCAGCAGGGGAGGTTTTGGAGGGACCCTGGTGACGTGGCTGATGTCGGTGGATCCAGGATCTGACCTGAGGTCTTCAGTTCATCTGGTCATCTTTGCCTTTGTAGTAATATATTGGGGGAAAAACTACCTATGTGGCTTCTGACTTCATATCACCACGTCCACTGTAGTGCCAAACCTTCAGGAACCCTTTGAAGGTGTTCACTGATGTGCTTGTGTAGAAGGCAGGTTCAAAAGCCTCTGACATTTTTTCAGTCAACAGGTTTGTTTCAACTTCTGAATTAATTCTTATATGAGAACTGATTTTTTTTAAGTCATAAAAAGCAGCTTTGCAAGTTTGTTGTTTTTTTTCTCCGTCTCTAAATTTCTCCATCTGCTTCCACAGATGCAGAGTAACTTAGCAGTGCATGAAACAGTTGTCATAAGCCATGCAGTGGCTGTCCAGGGATCTTTCCCCAGCCAGTGGCTTCTTGTGGTTTTTTCAGCCTGGTTTAATTTTCTACATCGTGGAACTCACAAGGCTGACAGACTTATTTTGCTCTTTTTTCTGCTTTTTCCTTTGTATTTTTTGGGGCAGGAAAGGGGCAAAACAAGGCCATAAAAATATATCGGTTACCAACTTTTCCAAGAAGCTGTTGCAGCAGTTTCCCCCGAGCAGTGCTCCTCTCTCTGGCTGAATTGCATGCTCTGAGCTGCAAATATGAAGGCGGCAGGGTGTTGTACTGTCACTTTGCAGTATACCTGGTCAAGCAATTAGCCCTTGAGTAATGGGGCCCTCAACACCATCTGTTTTAAAGAACAGCGACCTGCATTGCTAGTGTATAAACTATACTTTTGGTACAATGTTTTATATCAGAGAAAGCATTTAAAAGAAACATGATGGGGAAGTGTTATGTTCCACAACAAAATATATAATGAATGGCTTGACTTTCTGTTCCCCTTTGTGTTCAGAGAAAGGCAGACAGAAGAGAAATAGCTGAAACGGTTTTGGTTTATATTTTTTGCTTCCTTTGCTGTTGAAATGTCTTTGAAATGTCAGGATTTATATAGGTAGAGGTGTTGGTTTGTTTTCCTGTTCTTTCTCTCTTCCATTTCTCTTTTTCCAGTGCCATATTTCAGGATCTCCATAGTAGATCCAGGTTAGCACAAGAAATCAAAACATCACTGTCTCTAGTGGATTTTCTGCAGACTCCTTTTGCAGGGGTCTAGTTAAAAGGCCCTGGCACTGTACAGTGAATAGTGCCTGTTGAACACAAGCTGTTTGATGCTTTAAAGGGAGCCAAGTTGTTCAGTAGCTTGTTGTGAGGAGCAACTTCTCTGCTAGGGGTCCTATTCTACTTTTCTGTGTGACTTCTGGTTACAAAGGCAAGCTACGGGTGGTAGATCTTCACTAGTGTATATAGGAGGAGATACTTGAAAATATTTCTCAAATCGGCACTTCAACACTGGGGGTGTTGCTGTGATGGGGATTGCAGGGAAGTGAAGCAGTTTAAAAAAATATAAAAATCCTTACTTATGCTCATATAAACGTTCATTGGCGATAGAGCCGGAGTGACTACTGTTCATCACTAACCAAAATATCTAAGCTTGCCTCTTCCCTTTGGCATCTTGGGAAACTCAATTGAGTTTGAATGTAGACCTGCTGTGTCGTTGTGTCTCTATGTCAAAAGATAAGTAGGACATGAACGAGAGGAGTTGTGGTCCCCAACGCTTAGGGATGTTACTTGCTCAGACCTGTATGTTAGGGGCACAATATAACCCTGTGATTTGATAAGGAGCCATCTCTGAAGATAGTTTCTTTACTAGCTCCCACATTACTCACAAATAGCGGAGGGAGAAGAGAAAACAAGTCTCGCCATCGCAGCACTCCATCTCACTTTTTTCTTTTTTTTCTTTTTTCTTTTTTGTGAGGCCATACAATAGGCTGTATGCGTGCCAACATGTAGAACGAGAAGCAGAAAGGCATCTCTGCAGGCAAAGAATAACAGAACGAAGTAGATGGGTCATTTTGATTGTTTAGTCTTGCTGTAGCTGATTGAACAGGGACAAAGATCCCTGTGTTGTTGTGGCTTGGGAATCAAAGGCATTGAATTGTCTGTATGAAATACTGTTTAAAGGGAAGAGAGGGGAAAAATAAACTCAACATTCTGGCAACCACTTGAACAAAATACAAATAAAATGGAAAAGACTTTTGTGTCTCTTGGTGTGTTTGTGAACTGGGTTTTACAGTGCACGTACGTTATTCTTGATGAAAACATTTTGACTGCTTTTTGTCAAAGTCCTTTTGCACTATAAGTGCTCCTCTTCATCATAACAGGTTTTCCTGATGGATATCCCTGCCTGAACCATCTTAACCAAAACAATTCCAAGCTTTATTTCTTTGGAATTTAAGAATGTGGTTTTTATGATAATGCTTTTACTATGGATGTTGAGCAGTACCCAGAGGGTTGAAGCATTTATTATTGTTAATAATACATGTTTAATAGATCTGCTTTCTTCTGGAGATTGGAAAGAACTTGATTAATTCTGCAAATGGGGATTATTTCACCTGATAATGAAATGTCCTCATCTCATGGGCAAGAAGGGGAATAGGATGGGACATAGTAGTTCAACAGAAGAAATACAGAATAGTTTATGCAGCTGTAGTACAAGAGGAGAATCAGACTGAGGGAATGGAGCCCCAGCCTCCTTCCCTTGTGATCTCAAAAACATTGGATCTTTGTTCAGACTAGCAAGGAAAAGCATATAAAGGCTCTTCAGTGTTCTCTTGCTCAAGGCTGAAAGGAAACAGTTGAGTTGGGAGTAAGAAGGAGGGGCTACCGAGCTCAGGTAAACCACAGTCTCCTGGACAGCTTACCCTGGCCTACCTACATCGGTACATGCTGACTGCCGGGATACGTGTCACAGGAACATGGGCATCACTCCAGCTTTGACAACCAGATGGTTCGATCCAAGTTGGCTACAAGAAAGAAGTCCCTCTGTGGGTTGTTGCACTTCGGTAAATCCCGACCTCGCATAGCCAAACCAATTAACTGAATAAAAGATTATAATCTATATCCACAAAGATACTTACATACTTAGCTCTCATTGATATTTTTTTTCCCTTTGAGGATCTGGCTTGTAATCTTTTGTTCAGGTAATTGTTATAGGCACTTGATTTCTGTCTCATTACTAAAACTCTCAAGTGGAATTCTGCTAATAGGCAGATAAAATGGTCAGGTTCTTGTTCAGGGTATATTCAGTCTTCTAGGGTTCAGAGCCCTAAAAATCCCTGGTAGATATTTAGGAGGGTGTGTGGGGGCGGGGCAGTGGAGAACTTAGTGGGGGGAGGGGGCGAAATTTTGTCAAGAAATGTGAACAAGGCTTAACTTGGAAATTTTGTCAAGAAATGTGAACAAGAAGCTGCTTAACTTGTGTGTGCAGGGAAGAAGGGAAGGAAAGCCCAAGAATTTCCCATTGGGGAAGGGAGGGGCATAATCTCAATAGTGTCCGAATCGCTGGGCATGTTCTTTCTGCGTGAGCTCTTTCTTCATTGAATAACTTCCGAGTGAGTGAATCAGGAAGGCTACAGGTAAAAATTTCAAGCATAAAGAACAATTTTCATGTTGCTGAAACTTGGATATCCAGATAGCCTTTGTTATCTTCTGTTTACCTCTCTTCAAGCGGGCAACAGACACAAAATTCAAGTGTGGTGCAGGTGGAAATTAAAGTCATGGGGACATGAGGAAGGGTTATTTGCATGAAACAACTGAATGTGTGCAAGTAGGAGAAACTCTGGGGTTTACGTTGTCTATCAAAAATATATTGGACAGAGCATCTGCTTGGGCCCACAGGAGAGAATAAGTCAATCAGTGCAGAGGATTTGCTGTGAAGGCATTATTAATTTCCGCTGTGTTTAATTTTTCACTCTGCTGTTTGAAAGGTGTTCTGCCTGACATTCCCCAGCCCAAGGGTAGGACACAAAGTTCATGTTTAGCCTCAGAACACTGATGTTTGATAGGGCGCTGACTTTGTCTTTATGCTTATCTGTGAATATGTCTCGTATAAGATAGTGATAGAGAATTACAATATTTGAGTCTCCTGGCAAGGAGTTTTTGTAAGACAGACTGGAAAACTTAGGTGACTTGTATTTCTGTGAATTACAGACACTTTAGCAAAAGCAACAGGAACTACTAGTAGAAAATGGTCCCCAGAAATCCTTTGCCATAATAGCAAAGAACTGACCGAACCCGTAATATGTAAGCTTCTAGGTGTGCATTCTTCTAAAACATAGTTAGCAATGATATGTACTCTGAGTACACAGGTGACATTGCGATTGTCAGAGTCAATGGAGAGTTTAAGACTGGTAAATGTCAAGGAAGTGGAATATTGCCAGGCTCCAGGTTTCTAAACTGTACACTGCTTGTGTGGAGCTATTCAAGTGTACATGGAAAGAATAGAAAGTGAGCTGCGGGCTCAATAATGAACTGGATAATATCAAAGATCTAAGGCAAAGTGATAATGACTGTGTTTCTTCAGCTTTGTTGGGAGATGTCTGTGATCCCAACAGCCCTGTGAGTAATTGCTGTATTGCCCCTAAGAGAAGGGCTTTGAATTGTGCAAACCCACACTGACCCGTATCATTGCTAATGTAAAGACTTTGAACCCTTAATTTTTGTTTTAAAGACACTTCCAGTCCAGTAGGTTTCAGGCTTTACTGTTGCAGATGAGTTTTGTTCTCCTTGTGGGGTTTGTATCAGTCTAACCTTTTGTGTGTTGTGAATTCTTCCAGAAAGCAGTTATAAATTTAACTTAGGAAACTGTGCTTTGGCCATTGTTAGAGATAGAGATCACCTATGTCGATTCCTACTTTACTAGGAGAGTTTGTCAGAATAAAGAAATTCTAAGGATAAGAAATGCTTACCTAGTTTGTCAAATGCTGTTGCTGTTTATTACTGTAACTTTTTTTCTGCTGCATGTTCCATGAGCTAATTGAAAAATAAATTTTGCTTAATTTAAGCTTAACAGATCTGAATTCCTTTAAGTTAATTCAACTAGGAACTAATTTGGGCTCATTAAGTTGTACCTGACAATTGTATCCCTTTAGCTTATGTCTATTAATTTGCTTTGCGTTATATTTCCTTTCATAGACTGAACTTGACTGGATTGACATGACTTTCCTTTTTGAAACTGTTTCTAGTATTTTATTTTCTAAGTAGCACTTCATTTTTCATCTAGCTTAACCCTGTGGCATGACGACATTCTTAAGAGGAGTAGCAGGATGGATTTTTCAGCTACTTAAGTTTGGAAAAGTCCAAAGTTTAAAGCACCAGCAACTGTACCTGTTCTTCAATTATTAGTTTTAATTGACTTGACAAGCCTTCTCCCCACCTCCACCCTTAGGACTCTGATCTTAGAAACTTAGGTGTGTGAGCAGATTTATTTATGCATAGTCTCACAGCTGGCTGTGAAATACCACAGGTGAATGGCAGAACCGAGAAAGGTGGTCCTGAGTCCCAGCTGAGTGCACTTTATTACAGGCTCCAACAATTCAATATTCAGAACAAAGCAATATTTTAAGACATTCTGAAAAGCAGTAGAGACTTTGTACTAAAAATAACAAAGGCTTTCCCATTTAGCCACTCCAGGTGAGGACTGTTGTCTGTTCTTTGAGATAATTGGGAGCTGTCCTCAGAGCTTTCTGAATGTTTTTGAACATGTAGCTGACAGTTTAAAAACACTGAAGAAATACAGCGAGGCTACTTAGAACATAACACAAAATACCGGATTAATGAGTCATCTCCCAGGCTGATGGAAGAGTAAGAAAAGTCTTGAATGAAAAACCACTCATTCAGTGATACACATCATCTGCCCTTCGAGCTTGTTTACCATCAGACCATCGTTCTCCCCTGTAAGCTTCCTTGTCACTACAATTCAAATGCTGAATCTTTCTGGTTGGAGCCAAACACTTCAAAGTTGAGACCTGCTTTTTTTGGGAGCAGGAGAGAAATTTGCCCCTGCAGAAGACTGACGTGAGAGTTCTAAAACCCATATGTATAGTGAAGTATTAGGTACCACAATTAAGACTTATAAGAAATAGAAGTATAACTTAAAGAAATAGTATTTTGTTTATTTTTAGTTCAGAATTCTGTAACTTCTGTGCTTTATTAAAAATAACAATTTGCCATCTGTAACAACTGATACGTGGTTAATCGGAGTATGATTGGTACACGAGGCCAGGTCTGCAAATACTCACACCACTAAGCGGTCATGGCCTTAAGCTCCGTGACAGTCCAGCTACGTTCATTTGGTGCATCACTGTTCTGGTACTGATTGTTTCTGACTTATCAATCTGCCGAGTGATTGTCTCTCTAACTAATTTATTTTTTTCTAAGTCATTCAGCAAAGTTGGAATATTGTTTCATTACTGATTCATTGCACTTAGTCCTTGGACATACCTCTCCAGTCATTTTGATGTATCTAATGGTAAGGCAATCAATGACTGATAAGCAAAAGGGAAAATTCCCTTGCTCTGAATGAACAGTTTCCAGGCTCTTAGAAGTTCAGTAACCTCCCAGCCGTGGGATTTGGAGATCCTACTGTATATATGTCATTGGTTGACGACGTTGGGATTTATATTTTGTTTCATCCCCAGTTGTTTAAATACTTGCCATGATTCTTCTCTCTTGGACAGCACAGGTTGAGAGCCATAGGCTGGCAAATATTGAGTCAT
This sequence comes from Aptenodytes forsteri, assembly GCF_000699145.1. NCBI lineage: Eukaryota > Metazoa > Chordata > Aves > Sphenisciformes > Spheniscidae > Aptenodytes > Aptenodytes forsteri. The sequence continues at coordinate 900,571 of NW_008794601.1, read as the reverse complement.
TTGTTTCAGCAGCCTTTTATTTGTGTTAATTTCTGGGGACCTGCAGTGTGGTCTAGAGCAGACAGTTGAGAAAAGTATGTGTTAGAGTGCACTATCCATATCCTCACATGTGTGTGTCTCGGAACGATATTCTATGATCCCCACGTCAGGGAATAGTGGGCGTTTTCTGCCACATTTCCACAGTGAGATTAGTGTTTAAAGATTGGGCTATAGACAAGAATATGGCTTGTTAGATCAAAACTACTATGAACAGTGTGAAAGGTTTTAATCGTCAAAGGAATGCACAAGTTAAGTACCTGTGGCTTTAATTTCTCTCATACATGCACTACTGTCTTTAAAAAAAAAAAAAAAAAAAAACAACCAAACCAAAACCCAAAAGCTGTCTAAAGCCATCATTTTTAAAGGTACCTGCATGCACATCTTTCAGTGTGGTATGTGCATGATAAATTGGATTGTTCCCTATTACCGATTTTGTCCATCACGCTGCTTGTAAATGTTTTCTTTATCTACTAGATGTGCTTTTATGACAGTCTCTCAGTATTTAATATGATTTCAGTCTCTGTTATTAGCATCTGCATATGAAATGCAGATGAATGTCTCTGCGGCAGAGGATAATGTGACCTCAGGATGTGCCGTATGATTACAAATGATATGAAATTTGTCTTCTGAATAAACTTTTATGACCATATGTAAGGGCGATTTAAAAGCAGTACTGTTATACATGATGTTATTTAGAGCTAGAGAATTCAGTCCCTGGAAAAATCCTGTTAGGAAAAGCCAAAATTTCCCACAAGGTACGTATTAAATAGGTTTTTTTCCTGTTTAATTTGTAAGAACTAAAATAATTATTTCTAGCACTGTCAAGGCAATAGTAATTCTAATCTCACTTTGATTGTATTTGTATTTAGTATTTTAATATTGTATTTAGTACAT
>NW_008794601.1:831541-899627 GCF_000699145.1 Aptenodytes forsteri | reverse complement strand
ATCAAAGGCTCATGGCTCTCCATGCAGACTTACTTGAGACTATGTTGAGATTTTTCACTTTGCTCAAGAAGTGTTATAGGGTACAGGTATTACAGAGTTAGTTCTTAAAATGATTAGTAACCCAATGGTTAAATTATATAAAAATAAATTCTGATGCTCCTTAACATGTCTTTGAAATTGTCTTAATTATTGTCATTTTTAAGCATGATATGAAAGAAAATAACCTTGTTATGCTTTGCTAGCTGACTTACTATTTGCATCCTCCCTTAATGCAAAGTGCAAGATCTGTGGAGGATTTTGTGCCATAATGCAGCTGCCCGTGGGATTACTCTGTGTTCTCTTGTTGTTCTGACTCCTGCACAAGGTTAAAGATTCTCGCTAATAGTTATATTTTTATGCAAATGAGTTTTCAGTAGTCTCAGAGAAAACAAATCTTTGAATGTCTCTGTGACAGAACTTTGACACTTTTAAATACAGAAAACATCAACGTTTCTTATGTTTTTAACAAATTAATCTTAAACTTCCAGTGTCTATTCTGTTCGGAAATCATGCATTTGTTCAGCATCAGTCGTGCCCAGTACAGTTGGTACAAACTTCATACTGTTTGCTCAGCTGTACTAGTCCTCTGTTATTGTGGTTTGTCCTTTTTGGGCCTATTCACGATATCAGACATGATCAAAACTGGAACTTCTATCCCAAAGAAAATTCTTGTACTTGAAAGCAAAAACCTTAGTTTCTTCAAGCTTTCGTGAACTTAGGTACTCCAAAGCACTTTTGCTTAGAAATGTGAAAGGATTGTGTTTTGATAATACTGACTGAAAATGAAACATGGTTGATTTTTTTTTTTCCCAGTAGAAAGTGCCACAGAAAATTTTACAAAATTTATGTGTGCAGAGCTTTTTAATTTGCCCAAAGCACATTTTCAGACATAGATCACTTTCATGTGCAATGTTATACCATCCTTTAAATAATACAATAATGCCAAGGAAATAACTCAGCAATCCTGTCCTTAAACCCCAGCTCTAATTGCTAAAGAATGCAGTCTTTGTAAGAAACTGGTGATGAATGTAGAGCTCTATAGTTGTTCCATATTCCTTGTGACATTTATGGATGTCACATTCTTTTCCATTCGCCATTTTTAGTTCCTTTTTGTAGTTACTCTTGCAAAAACTGAAATGTGCCGAGACTTAAATGCAACCTCAGTGTGTAACAGGGCTCCGTAATGCTGGTTATTCATCACACCTTTTCAATTAGCAGATGCACTATTGTTAAAAATATCAGTGAGCCCCCACTGAAGCCTGTTGCCTCTCTAGAGATTTAAGCTGAATTCTGAGAAATGACTGGTTTTGTCAGCAGGTGTGCCAGCTTAGCTAAAGCAGCCTCCAACCTGAGCACCTGGAGGTCAACCTTATGAATCTTTTGGGATCTGGCCAGCTGTGGCACTTGCATATAACAGCTATTAACTCTTACTGAATTATGGGGAGACTTCATTAACACTGAAATGGCTGTTCCCATGTATACCCTTACGTAACCTCTGGCTTTACAGTGGAGTTGAAACAGAAAATTTCCCTATGGCAGGGTGATCCCATCCAAGCATTCTGCAAGTCTCTTGCAGTTGTTTTTAATTTGGAATAATGAGCGAGGCTGGATTTGCTAACACTGCACCACAGCAGTGGCCCAACTTGTCTAGGTTTTGTCCTTTTTATTGACGAGTATCAGCCCCTTCCAAGAAAACTGCGGTTTTATGTGCACGATCTACAGGCCATGGTACAGTTCCAAGAGCAGTGACTGAAGGAACTGAGCAGAGAGGTTCTCGCCTGTACTCTGTACACAGAGATGAGGAGAGAAAGTTCTCTCACACGGGGCTTACAATCTAAGTGAAAGCTAAGTGTACATAGGAGATGGGCCTTTGGATTAATTAATAAATTCCAAAATGAATATCCCCTATTTGTTCGTTTATTACTGTAGTGCCTGCTGATTCTGACCAAGATCACAGAGACAGATGTTGTACAAGCATACACTGAATGACAGCTCCTGTTGTGCTGCACTTCTCTAACTAGAGATATAAAGCACAGAAGGAGAAAAGCATCTCAAAGAGTTGCTCACGCAGCTGGTCAGCAACAAAGCCCGAAGGATGATGCCCACCGCAGTGTATCACTTGCCAGCCTAGATTGCTCAATCTTTTTTTCCCCCTGCCCTCCCAGAGCTCTAAAATACAGAAGTGTAGAAATATCAGAGAATTGAGACCCAGGAGGTATTAAATAGCAGTGGCAAAACACAGTAACAGGCAGAAACAAACAAAGTATCTACCGGGCAGTATGCGGAAAATACTAAGGCTCCTTTCTTTAAAACATAGACCAAAAGGCAAAAGAATTTGACTTGATCCTTTAATATAAAAAGCTTCCTTCTGTTAGGACTTGCCAAATACGGGGACTTGGGAACACTTCTGAGCTCTGTAATCTGGGTATCCTTCATGATCATGTCGTGACTTTTGGCTGGGATAAGACCAAAGTCCACCCTGTCTCCTATTCACCTTTGACTCTGTGGGAAATAAGCATGTGTTGGCAGTAGGGATGAAGCCACGTTCAACATGGGGTTAAGTCTATGGAGCTCGCTGATGCCTATCTGATGCGATTTAAACACTGACCCGGTGATTTCTACTGAACCAATGCATGAGTCTGCATGGCTTATAATAACTACATCTGGTGTGCCCAAAAAATGTCTACTCTTATTTTAGTTATTTTTTATTATTTCTGTCTCAAATTTCAGGCATGGAGTACTATAACTAGATTTACTACATATAATTTTCTAATATGTTCCTGTGGAGTAATACAGTATTCTAATGAATCGCATGCTTGCTGTATGTGTGTATTGAGATAGTGCTATGCTTTCCACGTTGCTCCCCATCAGTGGCTGCAGTTTAGTGGCTAGTGAAGAGCTTCTCAGGCAGTATGCGATTCAAGTCAGTACAGCTGGTGTCAAACTATTAAATCGCAGTGTGACTTTACTACACCAAAACTCACTGCCCTTTGCCTTGTTGCTTAAATAAAACAAATAATCTTTACTTGCATAAGATCTCTGTGGTTTGGAAACAGAGAGGTCATGATGTTTGGAATTCAAAAGCAAGATCAAACTAGTTGTTCAAGTACGGAAAAACTACATTTCCCTCCCCCTGAGAGACGAATGACTGAAGAGGGTAGACGTCATTTAAAAAGGAGGCTAGGGAAAAGACTCTCACCTAGGTCTAAATTTCTGGCAAACATGTCGTTCCTTTGCTTATTTATCATCTACCCTTCATAAATGTCAAGTGTAATAACAAAACGTTTTAATAAACCTGTCAGAATTGTTTCATGTCAGATTTGAGTGAAAAGGTTATGTATAATAACAAAAACAAGACCTAAACCAATACTAAATTCAGCTTCAGGAGGAGCCCTGGTCTATCCGTCTCTCCTGAGAACTTAGCGTTTCACTGCTGCATTGGTTAGAAAAATAAATTCTTTTGTAACATGCATTAAACCCTAAATCAGAATCACATACGTGCACACAGTACCTAGTAGAAAAAGAAGTATTTTAAGCTAGTCATTTCAGTACTGATGACTCAATTTGAGGAGCTGATGACAAGCTCCCTTTCTGAGATATGCCAGATAACGAGAAATATCCTGGCACCTTCGTGCTCTCTGAAATTGTTATTTTTTTGAAGCCAACAAGGATGAGAATAGTTTTTTGGACCCAGTTCAGGAAAGTCAAGTACTTGCCTCACTGCTTGACTTTAACTGGATACGTGCAATTTGTTGCTATTTATTAAAAGCATAGAGTACATCTTATCACTGAGTGAGCTGCTGTCCTCCCACGCTTCCTCCAATGCATTTAATTCTCTCCTTTCCATCTGCCTGCATAATCATTCCATTACAATTGCTTGGGAAAGAAGTAATTGGTTTCAAATGTTCCTGGTTGACCAATTTATATTTGAATACTCAGTTGGGAACCCTGTGTTCTCAATGGAGTGCTTGATGTTGCCTCTATTACTGATGGTTCCCTGAGTGCTCCTCTTAAAGATTTCTTTCTCACCATGCTACTATTTTTGCTTGACCTTGCATAGGCATATTCATAAGAGGATGTTGTTGTTAAGATGTTCTGAACTGAATGACTGTAATAACGTATACAGGCTGCCCAGCTCAGATCAGCCATTAGCTGGTATAATTACTGCTCTTGTCCATTTTACTGCTATTTAATGATTTGTATTATGTTCATTCCCAGAAGCACAAAATGAGTGGGCCCCAACGCACTGCATGCTGAATGTGCGTCTCCACAAGGTCTGTGGAGGCAAGACACTTCTATTAACTAAACAGACAAAAGAAACAATAAATTAAAGGGATGAATATGGGTAGCGACGTATCTGAGACTCCAAAGTTTGTCAGTGGCAGAGCTGGGAATAGTCAGCTTATGATTTAGGATGGTGAGTTTCTTCCATGAGCAGTAAAATTCCTTTACCCTGCTGAGTGGTAGCAGATTGTCAGCTGGCTTAGGAGCATGTGTGTGATGTACACGTACCTGTGCAGCATGTAGAAATGTGATATAAAGAGCCTTTCAGAAATGTGGAATTTCTAAGCCTCTTTCACTGTTGAGAAACAAGTTGCTGCCCGTGCCATCTTGCTGCTTCTGTGCTGTTCTCTCAGATTTCCATTCATATTCTCATGCCCTACTCCTCAGAAAAAGAAATGTGTGTGTATTTGGGGCAGCTGACTCGTTCCATGTGGCAGCGACCCCTTGCAGTGGCACATATTAAAGCATACCAAAATGTGAAGTTAAACTCTGAAGTCATCAACCTGCTGACGGTGACTGCTTTCACATCAGTAGTTTTGGTTGCCCATGTAATAGTATACATGCGTTTGATTCTTGTGCTTGTTAGAGGATGACGTAAAGGTGGGGTTTTGTTCAATTGAAAAGGGAAGAAATGTTTATTAAAAATAGTAAATCTACTGATTTCTATTAATAAGTTATTCTCTAATTACTAAGTAGTTCCAAATGAGTTTCTTTTTTTCCCAGGGCCCTAGTGAAAAATGAAGCCCAATAGTCTAACTAGCAGAGGCTGATGTATTGTTATCTATTTCTTCCTCTCCTTTCTTTACAGCTATTTAACACTGGCTCTTCATGTTTGATCAAAGATGCCTGTACAACTCAGGTTATTCTACTTAGCAGTCTAGTGATCAGCAACTGCCTTCTGGGACAACCGAATTCAAATGTGTCATGCATACTAATAGCGTATTGATAACTTCCCAATGATGGGATTCATGAAATATTTAAAGAGCAAAACGTTCTACGTCAGGTATTATATGCCGACAGTAACTAGCTACTGCGCTTTAAATTGGAAGAATGATTATGGTACCAGTCAAAGGCAATGAACATCTTCATGTAGGCTGCAAATTCTTTTCTGCCCCAAGTCTCTGCATCTCCAGGTTAGATGTTTCTGCATCTAATTTTGGTGTTTTGATTCTTGAGTACAACCCTAGCTGCAATGCCAGCATAAGCTCATTGGATTAAACGTTACTGGAGCTGAAGTTCACAGTCGCTCATTCAGGAACCGTACTAGGCTTTTCCTTCCACTGATGTATTTTGGGTGTTAAAAGGAAGGATTTGCGGTGCAAGCTGTGTGACAGCTTTGATGAGTACAAACGCTCCTCATTTGTGAACTCTGATGATGGAGGTCATAGCAGTGTAAAATGTCCCATAAAGATCCTCTGCAGTCTTACCGTCACCTTAAGCCTGCAAAATTAAATGGGACTTTGTTGCGTAGTAGTTATTTTGCCCTCTGGTTAGGAGACAAGGATGCATGTGAGCCTATCTGTGAATGAGAAACAAAGATCAATTTTGTTACATCCAAAATATATCCAGTAGGTTAAACTGTGAGGTGTAAAACTTGAGCAGAAGGCTGAAATCTGGCTCTGGAACAGATGCAGCGCAACAACAAAATAAGAGGCTTTAATAATGACATGAGTTTGAAATGAAAGGATTAGTTTGTTTTGCAACAAAAGCTAAAAGAAAGAAGTAACATGAAGCAAAACAAAATAATTTTTTTTTTTGGGGGGGGAACCCCTAAAGCCGTTTTGAGAAGTGGGGTTCTGAAGTTCAGCAAGAGCTGTAAAGATTAAGGTGGTAGCTTGAATATCGTGAAATATAGTGAGGGATAGAGAACCCATTCTGTACCGTTTACTTATACTGCCTTCATTTTCTTGATGTGCTGGATGAAAGATAGGCATGAAAAAGGAGAAGTATGAAAACAAAATAAAAATAATAAGGGAGATTAGGGGGAATTAATGAAGAATGTTTCAGAAATTCTTTTGCTCCCCTTGTTTATTGCTGAATATTTAGGGGTTCCCATGACGGCTCAAGCATTTAGATTCCTAACACAAACTGTAAATGTTTTAATTCCGTAAGTGACAATGGTAAAGGAGTTCTACTTGGGGCTTTGTCTCTTCTGCTCGAGGTATGCTGGCTACTGTTGGCATTACTTAAGGAATGGCAAAGATTTTTCTTTGTTTACGAAGATTGTGCTGGGACTGTTGTCACTATCATGTAATACATGATGAGGGGCTCCTTGGATTTTAACCCGGTCAGGATCTATTATACAGCTGTCACTCATCACAATTCTAGTGCCTATTTACAAGGCAGAGTCACAGTGGAAGCATGCAGCCAGCCATTGTTCGTAGTCTCTCTCATTTTGAACTTTCCTCTTGTGTGAAGAGAAATAGTTGCAGAGTTTCTCAATGATTTATGCCTGGAGATTTTTCATCTGGGAACTCGAGAATTGTTTTAGCACTATCGCATCTCTCCAATTCATTTTACTCTGGGAAGTCATTTCTAGAAGGCCAAATTGCTGGGCAGAGACATATTAGGAGAAGGGGGGTGTTAGTGATGAAAGAAATAGTAACATTTGTTTCCTGATATAGATAGCGCTTTAACTGTAATTCTTAGTGATAGACCAATTTCAACTTCTGGTATCTTCTAATTCTCTAGGGGATGAGGGATCCGGTTCTGTAAAATATAACAAATATGTGCTATCTTTATTGTGTGTTATTTAAGTTTTCTCACGTGCTCTAGGACTTCCGTGAACTGAGGTTTTAAGTTTTCCAGTTGGGTTTTATGTCTGCTGTGTACTACACTAGAAAACAACAGACAAGCTTTGTTTATGTGCCAAAAGACTACGTGGTGGTTTAGACACAAGACAGGAATTTTATTGCTGAAATTTTTTTTCTGGGATGTAAGTTTAGAAAAGAATTTCCTAGAGGGACAAGGTGCCATAGCTATTCCATTTGCAGTCTGACGGAAAATTATGAAATAGGCAGGGCCCTATTGTGTATTGAACTCATCTTGATGGAGAAAGTACTCAAAGAAAAAATAGACTTGTATAATGTAATTACTTCTGTTTGACCCCAGAGTTATGAAGTCACTGGCTTCATCCTTGTTTAATTTAGTTGTGGCAAAAAGAGATTGCATAGGCCTGATTGCCATTTTTATCAAGGCTATTATTCTGATAGAGAATCTTACTGACTTTATGTAATGCTGAAATGGAATAAAGGAGTCTCGGTTGAAATGAATGTTAAAGCTTTGACAATGTATGTTTCTGCTATACATTGCAATGAAAGTATACGTATTTTTAAGAGTTCCTTTTACTAGCAATAAAGGCTATATACAAGCAGTAGTTGAGTGGAAAACTGGAAGCATGGATTTTAGACACAACTGTCTGCTACTTCATATACATTGCGCACACTTGGGGTGCAACAGTGTTGTGTTGGCTTTTTGAGTTGAAATGCATCCTGTGTAATTACAAGTATTGGCAGACTTGTATGCACTAAAAGCTAATGATTCCCAAATATTAAAATTGAGATTATAAATAGGAAAATTTCTTGCTGTGATTTAAATTCTAGTCCATGCCCTAGCCATTATTGACCTGGAGAGTGACACTGTTGGTAGTTATGTAATTGGCACACCTTGGATATTTTGTCATGGTTGCAGTTCCTTTGAAAATGTGGGTGTTCAGTCAGGTCCTTTAAATAGGAAATCCGTTGAATAGCCAGAAAAATCTGGTTTTGTCATTAACGGAAACGGTATAGTTAAAACACGCTTTCTAAATTCCAATAAAACTTTTGTCTCAACTTCTTTTGACTTCCTAGGAAAACTGATTAAGGGATTCTATAGCAATACTATTGTAGGTGATAACTTAAGAGAATGTCTTTATTTTCTGTGGAGCCTACTACTGACAATATTCGGAACAGATGGCCCTGTGGTTCAGATCTGTAGATATTTTCTTTTAGTGCTGATTTAGCGTTGACTGGAAAGGAAAGCAATTAAGTCAGGCATGGAGCATTTGTAAGTGTGCATGTACGTATTCATGGAGGTGGCAGTTAGATGACCCACTTCTCTTGATAGTATTGAAATAGTAACATGTTTCAAGTAAATATCAAATGCCATCCAAACAGTTACCATAGTAATGATAAAAGAAGTTTAATTTCAGTCAATCAAATGAATATTCAGTTGATCCAGTTAATTTCCACAAAGGTATTGTACACTCATTTCATACCAGCATTTGATGATATTCAAGCACAGATTTTCTATAGTTGGCCAACAATTTATTTTCTTCTTGTCCTGGTTTCGGCAGGGATAGAGTTAATTTCCTTCCTAGTAGCTGGTACAGCGCTGTGTTTTGGATTTAGGATGAGAACAAAGTTGATAACACCGATGTTTTAGTTGTTGCTAGGTAATGCTTACACTAGCCAAGGACTTTTTAGTTTCCCATGCTCTACCGACTGAGAAGGCTGGAGGTGCACAAGAAGCTGGGAGGGGGCACAGCCAAACTGGCTAAAGAAACATTCCATACCATGGGACGTTATGCTCAGTACATGAACTGGGGAAAGCTGGCCGGGGGGGCCGCTGCTCGGGGACTGGCTGGGCATCGGTTGGTGGGTGGTGAGCAATTGCACTGTGCATCACTTGCTTTGTGTATTATTATTATTACATTATTATTATAATTTCATTTCAATTATTAAACTGTTTTTATCTCAACCCACGAGTTTTTCTCACTTGTGCTCTTCCAATTCTCTCCCCCATCCCACCGGGGGGGGGAGTGAGCGAGTGGCTGTGTGGTGCTCAGTTGCCGACTGAGGTTAAACCACGACACTTCTTCTCTAAAGCATTTTTTGTGAAAATACCGTTGTTGAACATTGGCCTATTGCACTGTTACTTTAAGACAGTGTTCAATATTTACTAGTTTTCTCTATGAAGATAGATATCCAAGTCAGTGGGAAGAGAAGTCTCTAAGAATCAGGCTTAGGGAAGAGTTATAGCCTGACCTCATTTCTTTGGAGGAAAGCAACAGCACAGGACTCAGTCTCCAGTTGAGCATCTCTTGTTTTCTAATGTTTGAGAATGCTGTCATGTACAGATAAATGGACAAATTCTAACTGATTTTTTTTTTTCAAGATTTCCCAGGAAACTTCCTGTACAATCTTGGTTAGGCTTCTATTCTTAAGCTTGCATATTCATCTTCCTTGTGAAACGTATAGCTCATGCACGCTATATGGGTTTAAATATTCTCCGTTGAGGATAAAGACAGTGCCTGCAAACATAATGTGTTAGAGATGGCAAGAAGATGGATCTGTCATCTCTGGAGTTTTTGTTTCCCCTGCCCACCCAAATCCTTCCTGGCTGTTATTCTGTCATTACAGGATGATAACGAACAAGGAATTCGGCCAACAATTGTGTTATTCCACAGTGCTGGTGTCTAACAGTGATATGTGCGCCTTTTTTCCCTTGTCTCATTTAAAGATCTTAAGCATCTAAAATTGTTAACCAAACCAGCATCTATTACCAAAGCTTCACAGAAAACTGACTGAAATGGAGTGGCTGTGTTCAGTTATATGTTTATTTCAGAAGGAAAAAAAATAAAATATGGTGCTTCCAGTATAGTTTTTAACACAGTTTGTCCAAAACCCTGTTGCCTTTTTATACTGTTTGCTCTTCTCCATTATCTTGATTATTCTGGTCCGTGTAAAAGGATGAGCTTCCTTAGAGCCTAAAAGAAAAGAAGATCCAAGTCCAATGTCAGCCAGAGTCTGGCAGTCAATAGACTGTTCACAAAGTTCTTTTGCAACAATGAATAATGTATACATTTTAAGGGCAAAGGGGTTGTATTTGTGGAATTAAAGCAGGAGGCTACAACTATTGCAATTATAGCCTAAAGTCAAGGTTTTGCTTTTTCCAGGTTCTACAGTAGTGTTCAGTACTTCAGGGTTATGCAAATCATCACTGGGTCTTGGCTTGCATTTACATTAAGCTAGTAGAAAACAGTAATAAGAATAGGATTTGATTCAGTTTTGGGGGTGGTTTTTTTTTTTTTGGTCGTCTAGTTATTAATAGGAAAGCTTATGGAGCTTTAGAACAAGAAGCTGTGTTATATTGAAACCCATTTGGCAGCACTTCGGTTCTCTTATGTACTTCCAGATTCCTAAAAGGGCCAAGTGTATCCTGGTACAGCACCAGTCCTGTAATGGTCTCATATGATGATGAATCCATGCCAGTAAAGTTGATGATTACATTCCTTCTGAATTACTTCAGTTCTTAATGTTGCTTATGTTTATAAGCACCGAGCGATTATTGAGTAGCCCTGTCTTGCCTGAAAGACCAGAAATGTAGGTCTTTGTGAATTATCTGTCTTTATATTTCATTAACTCTAGCAGACTGCAGGATCATTCTTTGAGAAGTGATAGCTGAAAGGTAGGACTGCTTCGAGGAGTGTCCTTGAAGGCACAACAAAGGATGAAGATGTGCTGTTGACTGAGGAAAGTAACAAGTTCGTTTTTTTTTTTCTTCCCCACTTTGAGTCACACAGGTGTTGAGAAAGGCACAGGCTTGCTGAAGTATCACCATGTGTTACTACGCTCCTTTAAAAATAGTGGATTTTGTTAATGGTTGCTACTAATGATAAATATTTATTTCCACTTTAAAAAGGAATGCCATTGCTGCTGTCTTCAGAATGTCCTTGAGTACATTTTTAGTGTGACTTTAATCAAATGTCATTTTAACTCCAGTCCTATTCTGCAAATCTCTAGTGAAATTCTATTAATTTTCAATTAAACTTCAAGTAAACCAATTAGCATTTTCATTTCTATAGAGCAACAAAGGCAGAATCTGTAATGAGTCTATCCAGTTGTTCACAGAGGAATAAATGGTCTGGATAGATTTCTCCAGTGTACCTTTCTGTGAGACTGTCAAGTATATTACCTCTATCATTTTCTTCTCTGCTTTAGGCTCCAAATTGGATTTCTTGTGGTATACAAAACTGTATTCAGCCACTTCTTTCCCTAAGCTGTATTCCAGTATTCTTTTTGTCTTCATTGCAAATCTTTATTATTGCACTAGTGTGTTTTTACCAAAGTCAAAACAGTGTCTAGCTGTGGCAGGCACTGTAAAACCCTTCTTGTCCTGAACAACTTCAGGACCTCAGTTTGACAGAGGGCAGGAGAGGAAGTCTACCTTTTCGTTCTAAATATGTGAATAGAAGTGTCTGAATTATCTCACAGCTGGAAACAGACTCAGACCCAGATAGTTTCTGTCTCCATCCGTATTTCATCCTCTCTTCTACTTTCTCTCATTGCTACCTCCTCCTCACAGGCAGACATGATCCCTGCCCTGAAGAGCTTCATTATAAAGAATATATAGTCCCTGAGAGGGAATCCTGGAGTTCTTCCAGGGGTGGGTATGGTATCATAAACTTTGATCATTACTCCAAGCTTGCAGCTGTCTGTAGTGATCTGCCTCTCCTTTAATGTTGTGCTAATCTAATTGCTGGGTGCTGCAGTCACCTACCCTTGCCTGTGCCAGCTCCAGCGCTTCTCTGGTCCTGTGTAGAGCTGTCATAGGTCAGTAAGCTTAGCAGAAAGCTAATTACTTTTTTTGGTTGGGTTAGTTTTGTGCCAGGTTAGCTGGATGAAATGGATCCTCTTAAGCTGCCATGGAACTGCAGCTCAAATCAGTGTTGCAGCCAAGCTGTAGTTATGCTCATCTCTTCCAATATCCTTTAAACTTGAAAGCGTGAGAAAGACTCACCCTGGCTAAGTTTCATACCGAATATAAACACTTGAGTCAAGAAGCTGGTCTGCTGAGGTTCCCTCAGTAGTTGAGAGGGGACTGTGCTCTCCAAGGGACACTTAGAGCACCTCAGGTAGTACCTACTATGAAATCCTAATGACAGAGATAGTCTCACTGAGCAAAGAGGATATCCAGGGAGCCCAGCCACCTAATTCAAATAATAAGTTATTTTTGCTTACAGCAAAGAGATTTAGCTCAACCAAATATAAACCAGACAGCCCTGGGCTTGCAGAAGCATGAACAGCTCTGACCACTAGCCATGACCACAGAAAAGGAGCCCATCTCTCACACAGCTGGCACTAGTTAAGCCAGTGATATGCCAAAAACATTAATTTCTGGCCCTAGCTTCAAGGATGCTTTAGTTTTAAAGGAAACAGACCAAAGGTTTTGCTTTTAACCGAAACCAGCCTTAGTCTCTGTTAAATCCCCCCCTTGGTGAGGTCTTGTTTCCGCCTGCATTAGTGGTCTGCCTTCCTTCTGCAGCCACGGCACTGTCCCAGAGGACCCTTCATGCACAGGACCCTGCTCTTTTTTCAGGACACCCCCCCACCCCCCCCGAGATGATTTTTGGTTGGGTCCTGTCTGTCCCCCCCGCTGACTGTGCAGCAATAACTCTTTCCATGCTGTTGTCCTCTTTGCCAGACCACGGTGCCCTCAGGTCACCCTCGCCTCAAAGAGCCAGTATTGGTTTGTAAACACATTACTCTGTTGTTTTTGTATTATTTTCCTGGTTATATGAACAAAGTGAGTTTCCCCAGCTGTCAGAAAAGTGTGAGTACACAACATAGCCTTTTGTAATAAAGCTGTTATCTCCAGCAGAAGCTGACACAGAACACTTTTGCCTCCGTAATTCGGATGCTTCGAGGCAAGTGTACAGTGTTTAGAAGCAGTCGTGTCTCAAGACAAATCGCTAATTAAGGAACCCCTGACTGTTTTCTAAAGCATTCATGAGTTGGGAAGGGGAGAAGAAATAGCGTTGGGTTGTTTTGACAAGATTTACAAATACACAGCCAGAGCACCTCTGCTGTGTATCTGTTGCTTTGGTGTGTCAGACCACCTGCAGCGAGATTTTTGCATCCACCGCTAGATGTAATGCCTGACAGCAGGTGTATCTAATGTGTGAATGAGCCTTATTCACCTGAAGAATGGGTAAAGGATTAAGTTACCAGACTTAAAAATTGGGAAGCCTCACAGCTGGAGCTGGTTGTGGTGTCTGTGAGAGGAGCTCCTACGGTGGCTGTGTGGGAGGCAGGCACCTTCCCTGTGGTAAAGGCTAGTGGCTTGGGCTGCTCTCGCTTCGCTTGGCTGTCTGGTTTATATTTGGTGAGGGTAAATCTCGTTTCTGTGAGGAATCGCTGCTTTCTGCTCTCACAGAAAGCCCGGCTGTCGGAGCTGAGGAGCTGCTGCGCCGTGCGGGGCCTTCGTCGGGTTTTGCTCCGACCTCTGAGGGACTGTTGGTGGCAGCACCTGAACAGGAGAGGGGAAACCTGCAAACAGTATTCCCTGAAGCCTGAGACCGGAGTATTGCCGTTCGGTAGTCGGTCCCGGCTGTGATGAACAGGGGTTTGGTAGCGGTGGGGGGCTGCAGGGGAGGCCCGTGTGGGAGGCCTGAGCTGGTCGTAGCAGGTTCCAGGCAGCCCAGCAGGAGACAAAATGGACCCCCTGCACATGGCAGCTCTGCGAAAACAGGTTTGACAGAGGTCAGGAGGTGCCCGGGCAGGGGACATGCAAGGTGATGCTGGAGGAGAGGAGGAGGCAGAAGTGGAGATACAGGAGGACATACCTGAGGGAGGCACAAAGGGTGAGGTGTTGGGAGTGAAGCTGAGGTGTTTTCTCTAAGCGCTTGCTTAATTCTTGGTTGTCTTGATTTCTCAGTGCCACAGCGGCCCCCCAGCCAGTAATTAAAAGTTTATGCTAATTGGCAGTAAATTAAGTAAAATTCCCTGGCTTGAGAGAGTTTTTGCCTGTGACACTAGACTTAGATCCAAAGATGGAAAAAAATGTGGTGCCAAATACCCCTGTGAGATTTCACTGTTTGCAGGTGTAAAGATAAAGTTTTCAAAAGCTCCTAAACAAGTCTCAGTGGGATGTGCAGGTTCTTAAGGCACTCAACTCTTAAAATTTTATTTGTCTATGCTATCAAGAACCTAAATACTCATAAACAGCAAAATGTTTGTGTCTCAGGAGAAGTCTTCCCTGGGTTTTGAGCCGGGCTGTACCTGAAAGGAGTGGCATTTTACTGACACGGCATTTGGCCCGTTCTCATTACAGCCTGTGCAGACCAGCAGAGTAGTTAAAAGGGGCCATAATCTGTAGAAACAGGAGAAATCACGTTAAAGTAAATGGAGCAAAGAATGTGTGTGTTTGGGCAAGAGGGGATTTTTACAATATTGTTTTGCTGTTTAGGGGAAGAACAGTGGAGAGGAGAAAATCTGGACTTCCTTTTACTATTCTTAATAACACACTGAGAGATAAAATGCAGCAAAGATGTAATCCAGCAAAGAGGTTAGGCAGATTACTAGAGGAAGTACAGCAATTCGTTGGCCAGGTGTCTGTGTTGAAGCTTGAAAAGCAAAACCAGACAGTAATGAAAACACTTGATTGAGTCTTTCTGATATCCAAGGCAAAAGGATGCACCAAAATGTAACAGTGTGTGGCAATGACACATGGGCTCTGGTGTTGCGGAGATGTGACTGATTGCTAATGAGCCACAGTCACTGCATTATTCCACATGCTGTAGGTGAAAATCTTCCTGCTCAGCACCTATGCCTTGGGGCAGGCATCCAAATGACATGCAAGTGGGCAGCATGACAATTAGTGAGCTATTCTAGGCAGGTAATACATGCTGAGCAGAATAAAATCGAATCCACATCTTGGAGGTTATGTGGGGCTTTCTGATGACTCTATTCCTGAGGTAGTATTTCGGTTTTAAGGTATCAATCAAATCACTTAATTTCTTTCTACTGTTACCAAAACTATTAAGTAACCTGGTGAGACAAAATGTAGAACATGTTGAGCTAAAGGTTGAGGTTTTAAGGTACGCAGTTCTACATTTCATGTTACTTTCGCCCACATAACTGTGTTAGTCTGAGCTCAGTCTCACTGAAGCGAAAGACTCCTGAGTTATGCCACTGTGAATGAGAATAGCATCCTTTTTAAAGAAAAGTTCTATGCAAATCCTTTTTAATTTTCTTTTGACTTTTTTTTTAATACAGCAAAAAGGTCTATGCAAGGTTATTAATGCTACAGGTTATAGGATTGACCTTATGTTTGACAGAAAGCCATTCTTAATTCTAAATTGCTTTTGGGTCACATTTCTTCATATGGTACAGGTTAAGGTTGAAAGAAGTTGGTTTTGTTTTTGTTTTGTTTTTATTTGCTTAGGATTCCTAAGCGTTTAGCTTATTTCTGCCTGAGAAGCCTTAGTTGTGAAGAGTGGAATGCTATTTCCTATGAACCTAAAGAATTTTTGAAAATCTTAATGTGAATAAGTTTCCATTATTTTAATACTAATATAATATGCTATATTATGTTGTGTGATATGAAAATATGGAAATTGAGCATTATGTGGGAAAATTGGGACAAACCTAAGGTATTCTCTTATACTTACTTTTGGGGTTATAGTCTAAGGGTTTGGAAGTAAGAGAAATCTCTTTGGTTTAGATTTTAAGTAAACAATTATCACCTCTAGATGTATTTGAGTGCTGCCCCTGAGACCTTGATTCTCCTGACTTGTCTCTAGTCCACTCATTTTTATTAGAGCAGAGTTGATGCAGGGTGCTACACTTTGGCTGTAGTAACAATTCATGCTCATTTTGTCCTGCAGTAGGTGTTGACAGAAGGTGCATCATAGGAGAGGACTGGGCTCTGGGTGGCTTTCGCATTTTAGCAGCTGAGCCAACGTGCCTTATGTTTTAGATTGTCTATATAGTGAAGCATTTTAAAATTATGGCCTTGAGCAGACTAACAGCATTGCTGTGACCTCTTGTATTTGGAACTATTGATAATAATAATAATTTGGGAGTCACTTTGTAGTCCCCTGATGAAAGTGAATGTGCGATTAGATATTTGAATTATGTTGCACTTGAGTTAACTGAGATGCCAAAAGGCTAAATGAGTCCCCCAGGGGCTCGTGACAAGTTGGTGGCAGAGCTGAAAATAAAACATAAATATCTTCTCTTCCATGCCTTCCCTTAGCCATAGACAAAACTGGTAATTGCTCATACTTTACTTTTTTTTTTTTTTTTTTTTTTAAGGAGGGGCCATGAGTTCCAAAATACAGGCTAAGGCAAAATGCCAAGCATTGAAGAAAGAACAGCTTTGCATAAGCGGTATTTGCTTTAGGTTGTCCTCAGTGTTCTTCTGTCTGTCTCCCACAGACCAAGAGGGGATGCTTTTCAATGGAACATGTACGGTGTGGTCAAAGAGCTGAAGAGCCTACTGAGACCTCCATTTGCAAATTCTTCATCGAAGGTAAGTTATATAAACACACTTCTGTAAATCAATTTAATTTTTATAATTGAGGTGACAAATTAGATAAAACAACCTAGTGACAAACTATTGTAATTATAGAAAATCAGCCAGTCAACTAATTGAAGTGACAATCTATCAACAAAATTTATATATTTAAGCACCATGCTACGTACAGTAATTACAAGGGTAAAGCCGGTGAAATGTTGTCTTCCCCTTTACAAGGGGCAAAAATAAGTGGAAGTCTGAACTTTTTAAGGCTCTGTTTTTGGAAAGGGTGTAAAGGTAGGTTTGTGTCATGCTGTTGTTGCCACTTAAAGCAGTCAGCTGTAGACAGAAGCTCTTTGAATATTGGGTGAGATCTTAGAACAAGTGAACTCTTTGGACAGGAACTTTGGTTTGGTTTGTGGTCCAGTAAGAATTCTTGTGACATGAGTTTTAATAGGTTGTGACAAGTGTATCTTATGTTGATGTACAGTGTTTTACCCAGATGTACTTGGAATACTATTTTCTGAGCAGCAATCATAGTTAATTATTATTAAAATTGGTCAGTTATTAATTATTACTATAATTGATCATTTTGAGTAAATAAGCTCTTAATTTGTATTCATGCAGAATTTTTTTGTGCTTATCCGTAACACAAGGAAAAATGAGTGGGAGCAGAGGTAGTTCTGCTTAGCTACAGTTATATTTGACATAATGTATAATTAAGTCTATAATTCCATTTAGTACTATGCAAATGCAGTAAATGAGACTAGGTATAAGCATGACTTCCCGTGCTTCTGACACAGTCATGGTAACTGGAATGTAAGAGATGGAGTTTTTACTCTTCCAGGCTTGTGCCCTACTCTACAAGTAGGCCCGTCAAGAACATTAATCCCATTTGCACGATAAACAGCATTACTGATTTAAATAAGGGTGTAAAAGTGAAGGAAGAACACTGCTACTTTATTTTTGGACTGCAAAGCATTTCTCCATGGGAATGCTAGGGAAGAAATACCCCTTGCTGCAATGTTAACAGAAACTGCACTGCTAATAATACTCCACGTACACGCTTTGCAAAAAGCTGATGGTACAAACAGCAGAGAAGTAAAAAAAGCACGTGGGGACTTGTTCAGGTTCCCAGCAGCTAGAATTTTTATTATCTTTACAACACAAACCAAGACAGTATCAAAGACAATGCTAAGACACAGTCACCATGATAAAGCATTTACACACATGTTCTTTTCTTGAAAAACAGTAAGAAAGAGAGAAGAGATTATGAACTTCAAAGAGCTGCCTTTAAGTTAGGAATATTTATATGCAAGCTGTCAGAAAACTATTTGTCCGTTGATAACACAGGAATAATCTTCACTTGAGCCACGTCTCTAAATGAAAGCCAGAGCGATAGCCAGCTTTGAAACTTTGCTTTGAGTTTTGGCAATTAGACGGTTGGTATGGCACTAATGCCAAACATCATTAATGCAGTAAATGTATGCATGCATGCAACAGTTGTTTCAGATTCTGTGATTCTGTTGGTACATTTGCTTTGCTGTCTAGATCCACGTGTCACAGCTACAAGCAGCGCCAATAGCAGAGGTTATTTTGAAAGACTTCAGAGAAGCACGAGTAAACTGAGGTGGTTCATTCTGGTGTGTTGGTGTTTCCCATCCTTCTTTAGGAAATTGCCATTAAATGAAGGAAAGGCTGGCAAATTGAAGGCTGGGATAGATGATGTCATTCTTCCTTCACCAAAGGAGAGCAGTTAGGAGGAATTCAGCAGGTAGCTGAGACTAGGACAGCAGTAGATCAGATCAGAAGTGTAAGGATAGCTCCGGACTGTTGTTCTGTTGTTCAGCCCCAGCCTATGTGTAACATTTGGTGCCTTTGGAGTCTTTAAAAATCAAAAAAGTAGCAGGGTGTGTCTGTGTTTGGGTTTTGTTGTTTTGTTGTTTCTTTGGGGTTTTTTTAGTTTTGCATGCCCGGGGTATTATGCATTGAGAATGTAGTGGGTAAGACAGTCTGTTCTGGGTGTTTTATAGGATGAATGTATCTTGCCATGTGATTTGGCAGGAAGCAGGTTAAATACATTCAAAAAACTATCTGCTAAGCAGCTTTCCTCATGGCTTCAAAGTTACATGGGTTTTTGGGGGGAGGGGATGCTGATAAGGGGTGGAGGTGAGTTGTTTTTAGTCACTGAATGCCTGATTGAATGTGCTAGGAGGTGTCAGTTTTAGGCAGGGTTTTTTCTGTAATTCTGCAAACACTTGTGCAAAGCAAAAACTATCAAAATGTAATCCCCTAAGGAACTGAAAACCAAAGTAAAACATAGCGTTCTTTTGATTAACTTTTTCAATGGAAACAGAATTAGGCCACTGCCCAACACTTTTGCATATGGTTTTATTTAAGACTTCTGAGGTAATTTTACTGACATTATTCAGTATCTCATTTCATAACCAGTTCCACTTAAATCAGTAGCAGAGTATGGGTGTTTAAATTTTTTTTCTGATATATTTCTTAGTCTTGAAACATTCACATCATAATTCTCTTTGTCCTTGTATTTAGTACATGCACAGTTGTCATGAACATATATTGGACCTTTTGTGTGATTCTTTGCTGTACCATTCTCCTCGCATTCCCTGGCACAATTTGGCTCGCTCTCCTTTTTGTGATAAGATTAGTAGTTGGAAACTTTTTGTGGTTTATGTGTTTATTTTAGCCTCGCTATTTTTGGTATGTACAAACAAACAAAATTGAGTCTCCATTTATGTGGTTGTTCCCTGGAAGCAGAACCTGCATGGTTTGGGTTGCTGTCATGCAAACATGGCTTACAAAGCTGCCAGAATGCAAGTGTAGCCACAACCCTTTTCTCTTCTGCAGCTGGGCTGGCACCTTTTTAAAACACCTATACAAATATGTTATTTTTTTCTCCTACCTTTGTCTGTCATATAATTTGATTGTACGTTCCTAATGGAGCCCTGACTTCGAGTGTGATTTCTTATAACTAATAAACTGTATAACTGGCTTATGGTTTTCATTAGATATAGTTTGAACTTCGTGATTTTTTTTGACCCAGAAACAGGAAAGCTTATAGCAATGCCTGAAGTCTTAGTGCAGTGTATTACTTCAGAGTCCCAGGAAGACTTTTTTTTCCCCAGGTCAGCAAATGCTTATAGGTTTTGATAGATATTCTCAATTATGTCTCCAAGAATGAATTATGAGTTGTGAAAGGAACAGAATGCATACGCTCTTAAGTCTTTGGGGGATTCAACTATGTAGTCCCAGAGCTGTTTCTGAAAGGAGGAGGTTATAAGAATCAGGGAAAGAAAAAAAAGCCTTATTACTTGCACTAGCAGTACTGATGAAGGCTGATGTGGAGTGCATGTTATATGTATTTGTAGGTGTATTCATGTTGACTGAAAATATTTTGTCAGGGTGTCTTTTTTTAAAAAACAGTTTTTCATCAAAATGTGACTTCTCAAGGGAAATGACTTCTTATAAACATGGCTTGGTTTACTTCAATACAAAGAAAAATTCCCTATTTACAGCATACAGACACTATCCCTACAATACCATTTTGTTTTGCGTGTGTCCAGTGAGCGTGGGACTGACTGAGACTCAGAACTTGGATTTCTACTGCAACCTGTGCTAAGGCTCCACTTCAAGATGTTGATCAAGTCAAATAACTTGGTTTTATTTTCATATTTATTCAGTGGAAAAAATGAAATTGATTTCTTTAGTTGCTTTGAGATTCATTAATAAATGTTGTATCTATTGGATATTTATATTTATATATTATCTATAATATGCTGAATAATTTGCAGGTACTAGATATTAAATTACATTATGATTATTTTATGGCTGAGGTTTTTTTCAAGGGATTCTGAGAAGACTAAGCGTCAGATTGCCATGCAGTTTCTGTCATAATTGGATGCTTTATCTTTCATAAGAAACGTGCATCATCATGCACAAAACTTCATCTTTTTGTAGAGATGAGATGTCATGGAAAAGGTCTCTTGTAGGTCAGTCAAACTGTGTAGGGTGATTTACTTCTTTTTTTGCTGGTGAGACTATTTTGTGTATGCATACCTGTATGTTAAGCAGGTAATGTAATATCCTAGTTAGCAGTCAGACAGAGATGCTGATACTGAAAGACTTGTCTTATTTTGTGAGGCTTTCCTTGAATTTTAGATCAATCTAATGCTGGGAGTGAGGGGAAACTAAGCTGCTTGTGCCTGAGAAAAGGAAAAAGGCTAGTGATATCAGCGGTTCTTTATCAGTGGAGATAAGAAGATTGTCTTCACTATCAACTGTTCACTTTCTGTCTAATTTGCAGCCCATTTCCTGGTGCTGAAAACCAGCCTTCTCCTTTACAGCCTATGGAAAAAAAACAAACAGTTCTCTCTTTCCACTCTGGTTGTATTTTTGTTCTTGCTACTTTCCTCTGGACGTTTTTCAGTTGATGTGCGTCTTTTATTGGTCTGTATTTGTGCAAGGCAAATACATTTCTGTAGCCAAATTCTTACTGGTGCTGGACAGAGTTGTGCGTCTTGTCTCTTCAGTTTTTGTAGTCAGGATCTTCCAACGTGGAAGAACTTTAAAGAGAAAGTCCTTGGCCTGTGAAACTTAGGACACCTTAAGTGAATCGGAGCTTCCAAGAGCCTTTATTCTTTTTAATATTTTGGCTTTATGCATTATGAATATTACTTTTTTCTTCCTACACTTTTAATGCAGCAGGAGGAAAATAAATAAAACATGCTCTTTCTAAATAAAATGGTAGCAATTGAACTTGCATTATTTGGTCTGAGTCACTTACAATCTAGTTTCAAGTAGTGCAAGCCATGGTCCAAAGTTGAAGTACTATATTGGTTTTAAACCAGCTAGTGTCTCATGCAAAGATTAAGAGAACTCAAATGGAAGTAGAGCAACACAGTTAAGGAGCACAGTTTTAACAGCAAAAGGTGTTTTGTTTTTGGTTTGGTTTTTTTAATGAGGATTTATTTTAAATTCATACTGCTCAGTAGTGCAGGTCCATTTTGGCACTTTGCAGTTCCATTAAAAGTACAGATCTTCAGAAATGAGAGTGTGTAGTGCTACAGTAGGCTGCAATTAAAACCTTGAATATTGAAGGGTAAATGAGAAGAGCTGGTTTGGG
Source organism: Aptenodytes forsteri (assembly GCF_000699145.1). Lineage (NCBI taxonomy): Eukaryota > Metazoa > Chordata > Aves > Sphenisciformes > Spheniscidae > Aptenodytes > Aptenodytes forsteri. The sequence goes on along the minus strand of NW_008794601.1, from coordinate 877,879 downwards.
GCATCAAAAGAAAGAATGCATTAAGTATACCTACTACTTAAAGCTCTATAGTGCTTTTTTAGGTATTCACTGATTAGATCGAACAGAGCTGTATGACACAATGACTAAGCAAGCAGGCTGTTTGGAGAGTGTGTAGTGCTACAGTAGGCTGCAATTAAAACCTTGAATATTGAAGGGTAAATGAGAAGAGCTGGTTTGGGGCATCAAAAGAAAGAATGCATTAAGTATACCTACTACTTAAAGCTCTATAGTGCTTTTTTAGGTATTCACTGATTAGATCGAACAGAGCTGTATGACACAATGACTAAGCAAGCAGGCTGTTTGGTACTTCAACTAGAGTTTTCTAAATGAAGTTATTTCTAGGCTGTTCATGGACCATGGAACAATTACCTCCCAAGGAGAAAATAAAACATCTTGAGTGTTTCAGACAGCATCTTTGATACTACTGTGGCCAGGAAGTCTCTTAATAAAATGTTTTCACCTGAAACAAGAAGGGGCGGGGGGAACACCCAGAGACTAAGCCACCACCACAGGATCTATCTTTGAGAAAATGCCCCGTATTTTGGATTGGTTGCAACTGTATTTGTGTTCACAGGGTCACTCTTAGGTTTAACAGGAGCTGCAAATGCTCAATGTTGAGAAGAGAGTTTGGAAAGCAGTTTGCAATGCATAGGAGCAGCTGTGTCAAACCCAGTAACATATGAGCATGGCTGTTACTGCTCGTTGAAACATTTTCAATTGAATGAAACTTTCCAAAAATACCATGCAGAGAGTAATGAACAGAAGTAATAAACTATTTTCCCCAAGCTTCTGTATGCAGCACCTGAATTTGCAGATGTATGGTGATAAGCTTGGAGGCATGTTTTGGGAAGTTATACTGACTATGGAAATATAGCAAAGTTTTTAAGCTCTGGGTGTTCATAAGTTTTCCCCTTGTCTCTTTATTCTGGCAGTGGCCATTTACAACTGCCTTTTTTAGCCACAGGAAATCCCTTCTCTTGAAGTGAAGAGGTATGTGAAATGTATTCCCTCTAAAGGCATCATCTGTGCTTCTTTGTAAATCATCAGCCAGAAAGGGTGCTGTATATGCTAATCAGCTTAACCATGTTAATGGTAAGGAATGATAATTATTTTCAGGTGGGAGTAGGTGCTGTTTGACACCGAGGGAAGTAAGGTTGAGACCATAACTTACTGCAGACATCCACAAAGATGTACTGCTACAAGTTGTTCTTTTCTTTCTGTTTAGCTGCTTGCCTGAGTGTGTTTAGATTTTAAAAAAGGGGGAAAACCATGCACATCAGTAAAGTCTTCAGTTAATCAGAATTTGATTACAATAAGAGCTCAGAAATCATCATACAGTGTTGTTAATTATTAGAAAGATGATGTTGTATGTTGAAGTAATTGCAGTAAACAGCCCAGCTGGAAAAAAATTGTTCAGGTTTTCAGCCACTAAACTGTATACTTTGAGCTTGTTTCTATCCCTGTCTGTTAATTGTGTCATTGTTAATTTATTTCTTTGTATTATGTACATGCCTGACATATACCAACTAGGGAAGTATGTCATTGTCCTAGGAATTTTTTAGACACAGAAAGACTTCCTAAATCTCTGTGCCTTGTTTGTGTAGTTGATAGTATCCTTTGTATGTCTTGGCCATTTAAGGTACTATTTTTCTGGCCCATCTTGGTTTCAGGTGAGATCAATTGGCCCTGGCCACACACTGGGTTAATGGTAGAGCCTGAAATGACTCCCTGACCCTGTGAGTGTCTGTCTAGAGCTTTTGGAAAAACCCCTTTCTTTCAGAAATCTTTGGGCCCGGGCTTTTTTTGTCTCTCCTTAAAATCAGTCTTCTCTTCACTTGCCTTCAGTTCAGGATTGCTGGACTTCAAGATGATTAAAAACAATATTTATGTATTAATCTTCTCTTCAGTAAGTAACAAAGTTCTCTAATGGATTACAAATTTCTGCCTCATTTTACTGGTGCCTTAGTGCGTAAGTCAGTTGAGGTGAAACTATAATGTTCAGACTGAAATTTTACACCCCTGCTGAATTTTGACATAAACATGATCTACCAGGTGTGAGAAACTGATACAATTGTTTATTTTATAACTTTGACCTTTAGTGAGATCACTGGATAGAGCTTAAGTGCGTTGAAAAGATAAGCTGTTTCGCACCAACTATGAGGTATGGGTATGCACGTGGAGCATTGCGAAGGATCCCCTGATAATTAGGAAGTTGTCGTGGTAGCACGATGGTCTGTGAATGTCTTTCCGTGTTCTAATTTGAGCTCCTGAAATAGATTTAAGTAGTTTGTAGGCCTCTTATTGTTCCCCTGCCAGGGGTTTGTATTGCAATACAAAATACGGATGGGGTGTGGGATGCTAGCAAGAAGTTCAAAGGACAAAGGTTTAATTCCTTGTGACTTTGTGCAGTTTTCTTAAACTATGACTATGCTGGAAGCTGTATTAGAGATACTTTCTTGCAGTGTGAGGATATGGCCATTTTAGCTTTGATGCTGGATGCAATACAGTTGTATTTTTACCTGGGTTGCCTGATGGACCCCCCTGAGGCTGCGTAGCCTATTAGCTCCAGCAAAGTATCAGGGTAATGTGAACAGCTGGTGCTTGAACAACATCAGTTATGTCTGTGTGGTACTGTGGCATATCGATACACCTGAAGTCAGTGGAGAGACTTGGGTAGAAGAAATATTATGCTTTTCCACCACTGTAATTCAGAATCCTTTTCATGTTAAGTAATAGATGGCAATATAAAATATTGAATCTGCTCCTCTTTTATGACCTTGGCAAGAATAAAAGATCCCCTCTGTGTAATGTTAGAATGTTGAAATATATATTCAATATATCTTGTACATTAGTTAGTGGATTTTTACAGGTGTTGAATTTCAGTTTGAAAAAATAGAAGAAAAAATGAATTTTTTTTAAACCTTGAAATTTGGTGGTCCATGTACATGTTAAATCCATGTATCCATATGTAACTGGGATCAATAATTTAGTCCATTTCTAATACTAAAATGAAATAGCCAGCATTTTGTAAGAAATGGAGTGCTATTGATTTACACAGAAAGTACAACTAAAAAAACCCAACAAATAATTCAAATTTTGTTAGGGTCTGTTTGAGCTGTTTTGAATGTGCACCCTCTTGGGTTACAAGGAATGAAAGTATAACTGATTATTGATGTGATTGTGTATTCATGTGTGCTGCTAAAAATCAACTAAAACTTTTTGCTTTGAAAAGAAATTGTTCTAAATGATAAAATGGTTTTAAGAGTTGCAATACACTCCACCAGGGATGGACTAGTGAAGCAAATTAATAATTACATTTAGAGATGGGCAAATTTAGTATGCTTTATGTTGAATATTGGTAGTGGCCAAGTCTTAAATATGAGGTTGTATGGTCTTGTAGCTAGCGCTGGGAATTGTAGCCTAAGATTTGGATTTTGTTTCCAGCTCTTCCACAGAACTACTGCGTGACCTAAGCGAAGCCATTCCCTAAATCTGTCCAAAAAAGAATTAAATGTTGCGTAGCAGTTGCAACAACTCTGAGCTTGAACTAAGAAAGAAATTAACCCATTTCATGCAGGGTATTCAGTGAAATCTTTAAGATCTTTCCAGAGTCGGTCCCAAAGGGGACCAAAATTCTTCACTGCTCGAGTAAAACTTGGAAGCCATGCAGTCTTCCCATACAGGTATTTCTTAAATTATAGTCATATTTTTTCATTGCAAGAGTAGTTCTTATGGGAGAATTTCATCTTAGTTTAGAATGGGCCAACAGAGAGCTCCTTATTTGATCTCAATTTAAAACTTACCTTGAGATAACACTAGAGAGGTAAATTGCCCTTCCCAAATATTAAGAGCAATGTAATGACTTGAAATAGATAGCATGATGATGTGACTTTTTCTTTAATAATAAAGTAGATGTGTTTTCATTAAGTGTAGGCATAGAAACAAAATTCTTCAGCTTTTGGCTAATAGGTTGAAATTGTAAAAGGGCCAACTGTGTGTGGCACAGTGCCTTTTATATGGTAAAATATAAATTTTTGCAACTACAGATCTGTGACTATAGGGAGAAAAATCAAGGTTTGGAGGGGTTGTCTGTATCCTTTTATTATTCTACTAATCCATCCAATTCCTCATACCTACCTATCCATTCATCCTGCCCTTACCTCGAGGGCACTTAAGCTTTTGTTGTAATCCATATGGATAGCCATAAACTCATAAATTATAATTGTGCAGTAAGAGAAGTACTAGAAAAATATCCATCAGTCTGCCAGGTCCTTAGCTTCAGGCCTGAACCTAGGGTTTATTTTTTCAGTGAAACAGAACTTTATTAATAATGCTGTGTTGCTCGCTCTGCATGTTAAGGTGTGTGGGGTAAACACAGTCGTACTTTAAGTTACAGACAGTTAAAGTCACACAAAATGACAAGCAGGTTTTTTGGAAGTGGACATCACTGCTTTAATACAAAAAGCGTTCATAGGCTATAAAGAAGTAATTCCAGTTCAGATATAATCTGTGAAGGGCCTATTAGTTTTTTGATTGCTAGGCCTATAGTAGGATTACGCAGCAAAGCAGAGAGATTGTATTTGTCAAAAATGACAGAGTTTTTCCAAAAAATCCATATTGCAGGAGCTATAGAAGAATCAACCTAGTTTTCCATTATTGGAAAAACAGATTTCTTAAGCGTTTAGAGAAGTACTTACATTATAAGATAAAGTTTGGAAGGACAGACCAATAGGCCAAACTGAAAGGTAACTGAAAATGCATCTTTCTTTGAAAAGGGTAAAAAAAGCTTGCTAAGTAAGTATCCAAATGCTGTATGAGAGAATAATAGCACCCTGTGAGGCTAATCTGCAGCATTGATCTAAGACTCAAAGATGTTGAGAAGAAAGCTGCAGCATTTACTGGGCTTTCGGTGGACTCCCCAGGACATTGTATTGCGAGTGGTGGAAATTCTGAGTTTCCCAATCGGATGTTCCAGATGTCCTATGGTGTAAACACAAAACCTAGCAAATTGGACAGGTGTGGATAATATAAAAATAGAGATAACTAGGGTTAGCAGAGAGAAAGGAAGGCTAAGCAAGCAAACTAATAAATACCAATAGCTCCATTAGCTAGGTGGATTATTCTGTAAGTTGGTCAGGACAAATGACTATCTAGAAAGGTGGTGGGGGGTTGTTTTGGTTTTTTTTTTAAACAGAAGTTTGTCCTGTTGGAGGCTGAATTGCATTGTGGAGGGGAGAGCTGGAAGTCATATCAGAAATGAAATGTAAACTCTCAACTTTGATCTGTTCGTTAGCGACTTGCCTCAGCTGTGTGAATAGGTTTTGAGAGATGAAAGATGGGACTCGCGGATAAGGCACTGAAATGTCAGTGAGGTCTGGATTCAGGGGTGTGTTTTGCTTCTACCACAGTGTCTCCCAATGTTTCTAGTAAATCACTTAGTTCTTACAGGAGCTCCTGTGGTATTTTTTTTTTCCTGGCCTTTGTTCTATGTCTTCAGATGATGCACTTTCAGAATCTTTGCTCAGTATCTCACGCTAATCATTTTGGTCTCTAGAAGAGACTGAAATACAGAAAATAAACTTGTTGAATGGATGAAGATGGCTTCAAGGATCACAAAGTGGGAATTAATTGAATAAAGATTTCATACGGTGAGTATGTACTGGTTAAAATTGTTGTCTATCTGGATTCCAAAGGCTGTTAATAAATTGCTAGAAATTGAGAGGCAAAATGGAGGAAAGACTAGCTCCTCAGGCATGAGGGTAACTCGGGAAGCGCTTGAGATCCTTATCCTGAAAAGCATTGAGGATACTCAGCTCTCACAGGCTTTTCATCTCTCAAGTTCCTGTCATAGCGCTGGGACTGTATGAGTATGATGCAGTTGTTTGGGGAAGAAGTGAAGAGTTTTAACGCATGCAATTTAAACTGCTGAGGAGATTTTGGATAAGAATGGTGTAGCAAGGTTAGAAAATGATGAAAGCTTCTAACAGATGAGAGCCATCAGAATTTTGAAGTGTTAGATGTGGAATGAAAGGGGACTTCATGGATAACTCTGTGTAGGAATAGACTAGTTTGTGGTTTGACTCATAGCATAGCATAATCACACCCAGGCCAAGACCAAGATGTTTGTACCAGTTAACTTCTACCTAAATCTTTGTAATGCCCAAGCAGTGAATTATGACTGTGTTATAGCATTATATTCCCTGAGAAAAATAAACTTGGGCTAAATTATCTTAATAAATAAGCCTTTTCAAAGGGAAAATGTCTGTAAATTCCAGCACATGCAGTTTGACTTGTGTGCCTGTGTTTGCCTAAACCTCGCGTCATCTCTTCTGTATCTTCTTATCACCAGGATAATAGGAAAGACAATGCGTTCTTACAGGAAATCTTGTGTATGTATATGGATTTTTTCCTCTTCTGAGAAAAACAGTAATTACATGGTGAGGAACATTTGCTGAATGCATGTACCTGCATTACAGATGTCATAAATGACAGTTAAGCAATAACATTTGAAATGAGCATTTCACCCATTTTTATGAACGCCTGCATGGAACAGAAAATATAAAGGCAATATTCAGGAACTCAAATAAGACAGGTAGAAGAAGGAAACATCGGTCAAAGTGTCCCAAATAGCCTCTTTGAGCTTAATGGGTGAATACGAACCTGTGTACAGAGCCAGTCGAATGCATCTAATCACTTCATTCAGACTTAAGCTGATGGTATGCGGACCCAAGCCAGGATAAATTCTGCCCTACAGGGTGACCTTCATATTTTTTCACTGGATTAAACTGCAGAAATTTGATTGTTTATTTTGCAGGAAACTAAGTCTTCTTACATTATTGGTAAATGAAACAAAGTTTTGCATTAATGCCTTTGCTAGAAAAGTCAGAACACATAAGTGTTTATGTACAGTCTGCATACTGTTTGTCAGTTATGTCTCCATAGATGGCAAGGTCATTAAACATTGTCTTTTGACTCAAGGTAGAGTGGAAGATGCTATGAACTTAAATAAAACACTCCCCCATGCTCCCCACAAAAAAAACCCCAAAACCCCATACCTGACAAACTACAGAAATGCAATCAGGCTTCTTTATCCCTTTGAGAAAAATGGGTTTATTAAATCATAGATTAAAGATAGGGAATTGTTGATTTTTATCTCTCTCACAGACAAGATCCAATTTAGCTGGTAGAGAGCTGAACCTGAAGAGAATTCTGTAAGTTGTTTATTTTCTTCACAAATACGTAGCTGATATTTAATTTGCAAAACATGTCCTCTGTTATGTTCCTTTTCAAACCTTTTATCTGTCATGAAGATTATGGAAAAACGTTGAGATAACTTGTTGCATTTTATTCAGCTTCTGGAAGCAACCTAGGCTTTTTGAAGGCCAGCAATAGCCGCAGGTGTCTAATTCCAGAAATTTAAAATGAGTTCTGAATGCTCAAACCCTCCTGGCTTTGCTGGAGATTCTGCATCGAGTGTATAATTTTCCTGTTTTTTAAAAATCTTAGTAGCTTGCTTGTATAACAGAGCTTACAAAGGACACCTCATAAAACTTTTCATGGGACTCCCAAGGGCACTGCTGTTGCAGCAGAGATGGACAGGAAGAGGATACTATGGTGTTGCTTATAGACCGCAAGAGCCTGGGAAACTTATTACAAATTGTACAAATAAAAAATTATTAAAAATTATTGCTTCTATCTCAACAGTGAGAAACAAAATTTTCCAGTGCAATTTTCCTTTTTTTTTAATCAAGATTTTGGTAATATTTTACCATATTTGGTATTTCATTGAACAGTTGAAGACTCACAGAAATAACTCATGCAATGAGTTTAGAAGACAGTGTAACTATGTAAATCCAGCAGACTGATTTATATAAGCATTTTTGTTTCCCTCATCATTGCACTAGCAAGGTGCATTGCAAATGCTGAAGAACCCTATGGGATGGGAAAATCGTTACTTCCACGTGATAGATATATAGCTGAGATAGGAGGAAATTAGTGGCTTGTTGGGATATAGAAGGTAACATTAGGTAATGAACTTGCACTGAAATTTCATTGTTAACTCTGACGACGCCCTTTGAATTTCCCTGCCTAAAATGAGGACTCTAGAATGGAAACACTCTCCCTTAGCTCATTAGTGTGAACAGAGAGTGGATGCTTGTTATGCTTTAGCATATAGTTTGTAGAGTTATTTTCTCACACTAGCAATACTCTGGATTCCCTTAAATGATGAATGCTCTGGAACAGGGAGCAAATTGAAACATAATGGCATGACAGTTAGAAATGGAACAAAGTGAAATTAAATACAAATACCATTTATTTTAAATAAAAAATAAAAAGGGCTAAAAATCTCCATGAGGATTCGTTTGGTAAAATGTTGCAATTCAGCTTGTTGTTCATCTCGTATAAACAATAGCATGTTCCTCCCTCTGACCACCCTGCATTGCAGAAAGCACTGTCAGATGTTGCAATCAGATGTGTGTGAAAGAGCTGGTTTTAATTTTCTGTTAATTATTTAGCTGACTGAATCTGTTGTTTCTAATTTGATATCTGGGCGTCTACAAATCAGCAATAATTCAGGTTAGATGTTTGCTTGTTCAAATGAGAGTAGGTGCCTTGACATGGGGAAATTGGACACGTTGGATTTTGGTGGCGTTTCATGTTTTGCCATACTTGTTTGTGCTTCTCAAAGCCAATACTGCATTGTAGGATACATTTTGCTATTCTGACAGTGATTTTTGCTTTTATGTGAAGCAACCATCTGGGACGCTGAACACTTACCCTTTCTTATATTGTTGTGTGGTTTTGTTTGTTTGCCCCCTCCCCCCTTGGAAAATAGGCCTGCTTGCTACTGTTTGGGTTATTGTTTTTGCTTGCTCCAGTGTCTACTTCAAAGAGACTGGAAAACTGATTGCTAATGCAGCGTAAATTTAAAATAGTAAAATAATGGTACTGTGTTGAGTAGTGGTGAGTACCCATCATCTTTCACACAATGTTCCTTACAATAATTGGCCCCGTGCACCCCAGAATGTTATACTATTGGTGTGTTTGAGGTAACAAAGTTGTGGGAAAGGTGGATGGTGTGAATCAAAGTCTGCATGGTAAATCACATTTTTGCGGTTTTGTGGGATTGAGATCTTGATTTGCAAACCCTTTGCAGCACAGGTGAACTCTACCGATGTGCATATACAAATCTGTATGCAAAGGTAGCCAGATCTCAGCTGGGACATGTGCGTGCTTCTTGAAATGAATAATCACAACTTTCTGACCATGCTTTTGCTAGGTACATTTATGCAGCACCTCATGCTGATGCTTTTTTTGTACAGACTGTTAAAAGAGGAATTTTCAGAGCCTTGAGAATTAAAGCTCCTTGCACTGATTTGATTGATGGTCCTTTTATCAAGTGCTGTGCTGGTACGTTGTGCATACAACATACAAAGTATCGCACACATTTTCCAATTGAATGACTCTTCTCAGTGAAGAAAATCCATATTCTCTGCTCTAAACAATGTAGACCAGAAGTTGAATAAACAGTAAAAAACGAATGGAGTAACCAGGGATTAGCAGACAGTGCATTATGTTGATTACCCACATTGTCTTCAGCTTAATAAATTCTATTTTGCTGTAAGTCAGTTCAATCATGTGTGAAAATAGAGAAGGTGGAAAATGAGACTGAACAAGAGGGTTAAATGACAGTGTGCCATTCCAGAAGCAATTAAAAAAAAACCCAACCCTTGAGGAAAAGAATAAAAGGAGGTTTTGAAGTGTAAAATAAAATACACAATTCTGTTTTAATGTGGGAAGCTAAAATAAGTCTGTCCAATCCTCGTCATTAAACCCACACAAAAGCAGTTGATAGAAGTACTTTTTAATGCATCATGTGGCACTTGCAATACTGCAACATTGACTTGTGCTATTGAGTAATCGCTAAAAATGGGCAAACAGGAAATAGCAGTAATTCTAAGTCATAGTTTTGGCATCCCATTCACTGAATCCAGATTAAGATCCCCAAGACTTGCTATGATTCGATACATGCTCTGGCAGAATAAGGTCCTTTAACTTTCTGTCATAAGTGAATCCCTCCTGAACAGATGGGTCTTGACTCCTAAGAATAACCTTGCATCCAGGAGTTTTTGAAGAGCTGTTTGGAAGGCTCAGTTACTATTAGCCCTTATTTATTTATCTGCTTTTGTATGCCTTGGTAATTATGGAATTTTCAGTAGACTGCAAGAAGACTGAAAATGCATAAAACATGTAAATGGAACAGCCTGATTAGGCTGGGGAGAGAAGAGTCAAGCATAAAGTAAAGGAAAAAGTATGAAAGAAAAACTTTGCAACGTAGCTGAGCTGTTTATCTTGTAGTCTGTTAATAATTTTATTTCTGTGTTGAAGTTAGGAATTGATACCCAGAACTCCTGAGCATCCAGAACTCCAGCTGGAGCCAACAAGAGGTGGAAGTGCTCAGAAACCTTGGTGAAGTGGGCTGGTATATAAGGAAGTAGTGTCATCTAGTGGTTAAAGAAAAAGACCAGGAAATCAGGACTCCTAGATTATATTTTAAAATTTACTACCTACTTGCTAGTTGATTAATGTACTTGCAAATCTCAATATCCCATTTCTCTGGGGGAAGGGAGGAGGAGGTGGACAGATAAGGCAGCTTTTGGCTCAACTGACTTCTCAGTTTTGAAAAAGCAAAAGGCTAAACATGGAGGGTGTACGTGCCACCATCAGAATTCTTTTTTTACAGAGGCAATTTGAAGGAAATTCAGTCCTGTTTCAGGAAACACAGGGAGGATGCCTCTGGTGCATTTGTATTTAAATGTGACCAGAAGAGTTTAGAATTTGGCAGTTTTATATCCCACGGAGTGCCAAATCCAGGCACGGGGTAAGGAATGTGCTTGTCGGTCTGCTTGTGGATAATGGAGGAGAGTGAGCGCTGTTTCGTGTATATATATATTCACTAGTAGGCGGCTTAAAAGCAGTTTATGGTGGTTCAGTAGTAGTTTTGTTCATTGCTAATGATTGCTTCCTGTGTCAGCAGTTTGTGGAGGACTCCCAGCTGTACCTTTTGTTTCTATCAACTGTAATCAGTATTATCTCCTGCTCTTCTTGGCAGCAAACGAGCTGGGTTGAAGGATACAGTGGTAGAGCTGAATCCCGGAAAGCTTGAATGTGTTGCAGTTGGCGGAAGAGAAATGCTGTAACGGATTTCTGCTTTCCACCGTAGCCCTTTCTGAGCAGGGTCGCAGCCCTAGCAGGGTAAATCTGCACCCTTGTAGTCACTGTGGGTCCTTACGGCACTTTGGATACCTGGTGTTGTAGTGCACGCTTGCCCAACTAGGAAGATCCTGTCCTGTAGGCCAGTTGGAAGTGGACGATGGCAGGACAAGGGTAGCAGAGCATCGCATATAGTTTAGAGTTGTTAACAACTTTTCTCTCTGAATTTTGAAGGTTTCTACTGAACAATTATGGCATAGCTAAACCTGCCTGCTGTAAACTGTAGGCACCAAGGAATGAATTTGCATGAGGTGCCCTCCAGCTAACACAGTGCAGCAGCCTTGAAACAAAATGACGCAGGGTTATTGGTCCCTGTGTTTTTGTGTTCGGGGTTGACTCTCATCGCTACTATGGTACTGGAGTGTATCGCACTCCTTTATCAGAGATGACACCTGTATGGTTTAGGAAAGAGTGATTGATTTCCTGTCTGTAAAGTAGAAAATAGGTATAGAGGGACTAAGGTAGGGATTTTCTTAAGTATTTGTGTATGTAATTCTCATTAAAATCAGTGGAAGTTATGTAACGGGAGTATCTTTGAAAGAGGTTTGTTCAAGCTCCCTGATGACACAAGAAGCTGAATGCTTATATCTCATGTTGCATGCTAGTGCTGTTTGCTTCCGTAACATTCGCTCAGAGGTCTGTCCTTACATTCAAATCTCTTCTGACATTCAGATTGGCTCTAGCCATGCCAGATACTCTGTCTTTCTTAGGCTCGTTGACTTGCCGTGCTACCAATATTTCATTGGCTCAGTGATCCCATCAATAAACAGCCTATGTGACTCCCCACAGAGAGGGACCTGCAAATAAATGGTATGAGCTACGGACATCTTCATATCTAGTCTTCAGGTGCCGCATATGGGATTTTTCATGCGGATAGAGTCTCCGCAGCTCTAAATATGGGACTGCTTTGGTACTCCTCTCATGTTGCTCAGCATGCTTTTACGATGGCTGAGAGCACATGGAAATTTTCAGGGGGAAGGCTCCAAGAATTCTAGGATGTGTTCCTCCACCTCCTACTCTGTGGAAGCTTTTCTTGACTACCTAATACTCTTGTTACAAAACAGCGTAGACATTTTCATGTTGGCAGTGGGAAAATGCTGGATTGGCCAACCCCTCTGAGCAAAGTTTTCTTTACCAAGCTGGCGTGGAGAAGCCTTGCCTCAGTTGCTACGTGAGCCTGAGGAACACGGCAGCATTTGAATCTGCAGCCTGGGCAACACGATTGAACAAGGGGAGCAACATAAAGGGCAGCCGACTGCAAAGCTGTTAGCATTCTGCAAGGCACACAACTTCAGCTCAGTGTTAGATGTACTATTATAATTCTCTGTTAATTACATAGTGTTGATTATATAACTACTTAGCAGTTCCTCCTCTTTTAATGAGCACAGCTGTTTTCTGTCCAGCTTCAACAGGGAAAATTTCCCATCTCTAATTTAAAAGTAATACACTCACAGAAAACTCCAGAGGGCTCTTGGGCTCGCGCTGTTTAATGTGTTTTAACACTCATGGTGCCTACAGGCTTCCTTCAGCCTAGAGAGCACTTATGGCCATTCCCCTTACCCTCTTAAATGAATCTTTATAACTAATGAACTTTATTAATAGCATTAAAAAACTAACAAAGCCCTCACCTCATTGTTAAGAAAACCATTTTATTTAGGCAGACTGATACAAGCTGTCGTGTAACTATGCTAACTTGGATCTGTGCACTGAATCACTGTTTTCTGACCAAGCTCTTTCTACACAGTGGATCAATGGGCAGTTTTCTGTGGAAAACTCTCCAAAGAGTGAGTGATATAAACGTGGATTTGCTTACGCTAAGGTAGCTGTGGGTTACAGCTTTTCAGGAGACAAAAGTACTAACATCTGCTGGAGACCAGATAGGCTGAGATGCTGGAGCATTAGAGGAAAGTTATGTGTAGGCAAACAGCAGCAATATGCTGAACAAAGACCTTCAGGTCATCGCTTGCCCCCAGGTTCATGCTAGACATGCTGCATCAGTGACAGTAACATCTTAAAGAGCTTGCTGAGAACTCAGTCCAGTTTTATGCACTGCATCTCTAAAGAGCTTGCTGAGAACTCAGTCCAGTTGTTTGCACTGCAGAGATGCAGTGCAAACATTTTGGGCATGGACAGTTTTTCTTTGGAAAACATGTTTTTGTCAGAATCAAAACATCTCCCAGGAAGATGTAGGCTTAGATAAAGTTTTAGGTGGAAGAATTGTCAAAACAAATCACTTCAATTTTCTAGCTTGGTTTTTACAAAGTCAAATTCATTTCACTAATATTTTTATAACATTTAATTTTTTCAGGTATATGATAATATGCTGGTATGTTTTGACACTGTCAGGATGCAATCATTGTGGCCTGAACAGAATGCAGAAGAATGTTTTGGTTTGGTTTTGTTTTAAAAAAAAAAAAAACTTTTGGTCTATAAGCTATTTTGAAGGTGTGACACGAGGAGGAAATGGCTGAAGCAGGTCTGTAGCAATGGCAGGAAGTCTGTAGCAAGAGTTGAGCTTTATTTCCTAACTGGAGGCCCATTATTTCTGCTTTACGGCTCTCTGTTCCAATCTCTAACAAGATCTGGGATTTTCTCGATCTGTTAACTTGACCCTACTAACAATATTTTAAAAGTTCAATAACTGATAAATACTTGAGCAAATGATTGAACACGCTGTGGAGCTGCAAGTTGATTGTAATCACCGAAAATAATTATTGTTGATGTGCTTTTAAAGTACTACTCTCATCCGGTAACATCTATTAATTATTTATTAGTCTGTGTACCCTTTATAGGTGTAACCTTAACACAGATTGAGACTGCTTGATCTGTTATTGAGAGCAAAGACTCTATTCCTAGAAATATGATGATTTATCTGGAAGTTGCTCTTTATCTTCACCATTTTTAAATACTGCACAGATAAATATGTCTCTTTTAGCTAGAGTGTCCTTTTGTTTCCCTGGTACACTTGATTATAAACATACATCAAGTTGTTTCCCTCAGGGGACCCTGTTCAGATGCAGCTTGAGTTACATTATGGTAATAATGTTCATTCTTTGCATTAATAATTATACTGAATGCCTCCTGTTCAGCAAAGTATTGTATTTCTTTGATGTTTTCCTTGCTATTATGAACTGCTGTGCTGTTACTGTGTATTTTATGCTGACAACGCAGGTCGCCCATTCTCCCTGTTTTTTCCTTTTCTCCATTACTTGTGCCTCTGGATAGTAACATATCATACCAGGTAAAACACAGTTAGGGTCAGCTAATCCACTCAGTTCCTAGATCTGACAGGTAAAGACAAACTGAGCATTGGTATTGACTACCGTGCTGCTCTAGTGAACTTTTCTAACAAAACCAGGAATTTCCAGACTCGGTTGCTTCGGGCAACAAATGGTAAGTCTAAAGTAAAATGGCTAGTGACAGTACAATGTTTATAAGATTAAAAATCAGTTGCACCCATTTAAAGAAAAAAAAAAAAAAAGGCAGGCTATTGTAGCAGTTGTGATCACTTTTTTGTTTGGTTTCTGTGTTTTTTTGTTTGGGTTTTCTTTCCTTTTGTTGTTTGGGGTTTTTTTTTTTTATTTAATAACCCTTTACGTAATTCCATTGATTTTACTGGCAATTTACTAAGACTGAATTTGCCTTACAGTGACTGATTTAACAAAATTGATTTCTAATATTTTTCAGTATTTGCATTCATTAATGACCAAACAGGGATTCCTGTGTTTCATATGTAACATCCTTCTATGTCTTTTTTTGAACCTGAATGATCAAGTAGTTTTTGGTCCTGTAAGTTGTTCCCATTTTGAGAACAAATAGAGAAGTCAGGTATTTTTTGTGTCGTTTTTTTGGTTTACAGAAGAATTTCAAGTTTCCCTAAAGAAAACTGCAGTCAAACATTAAAACATTTATTATTAATGCTTCATAACCTCTTTTTTATATCAGCAGTGACCAAAAAGTTCTTTTAATCTTTTTCTTCTCATTCCAGTTCTGTTTAATATCTTTATCAATGATCTGGACGAGGGGATCGAGTGCACCCTCAGTAAGTTTGCAGATGACACCAAGTTGGGTGGGAGCGTTGATCTGCTCGAGGGTAGGAAGGCTCTGCAGAGGGACCTGGCTAGGCTGGATCGATGGGCCGAGGCCAGATGTATGAGATTCAAGAAGGCCAAGTGCAGGTCCTGCACTTGGGTCACCACAACCCCATGCAGCGCTACAGGCTTGGGGAAGAGTGGCTGGAAAGCTGCCTGTTGGAAAAGGACCTGGCGGTGTTGGTTGAAAGCCGGCTGAACATGAGCTGGCAGTGTGCCCAGGCGGCCAAGAAGGCCCATGGCATCCTGGCCTGTATCAGAAATAGTGCGGCCAGCAGGAGTAGGGAAGCGATTGTCCCCCTGTACTCGGCACTGGTGAGGCCGCACCTCGAATACTGTGTTCAGTTTTGGGCCCCTCACTACAAGAAGGACGTCGATGGGCTGGAGCGTGTCCAGAGAAGGGGGCAACGAGGCTGGTGAGGGGTCTGGAGAACAAGTCTCATGAGGAGTGGCTGAGGGAACTGGGGTTGTTTAGCCTGGAGAAAAGGAGGCTGAGGGGAGACCTCATCGCTCTCTACAACTCCCTGAAAGGAGGTTGTAGCGAGGTGGGTGTTGGTCTCTTCTCCCAAGGAACAAGCGATAGGACAAGAGGAAATGGCCTCAAGTTGCACCAGGGGAGGTTTAGATTGGGTATTAGGAAGAATTTCTTCACCGAAAGGGTTGTCAAGCATTGGAACAGGCTGCCCAGGGGAGTGGTGGAGTCCCCATCCCTGGAGGTATTTAAAAGACATGTAGATGTGGTGCTTAGGGCCATGGTTTAGTGGTGGACTTGGCAGTGCTAGGGTAACGGTTGGACTTGATGATCTTAGAGGGCTTTTCCAACCTAAATGATTCTATGATTCAGTCACTGTTCCCACCACACACACCCCTGGCCTTTTCCTCTTTTTAGATTTACAGCTGCAGTATCTGCATTAGCTATATTAACACAAGGAAACTGTAGCTAGCCAAATTTGCAGTCCTCTTATGTTTTTTCGCTTACTTCTTCTGGTTCTGTTAACCAGTTAGAATGGGGGAATTTCTGTTTAATTTTCACGCTATGCAAGAAAGCACTGAAACAACCAGCACGAATGAAGTTAAGCTTGGTTGAAATGTGTAAGAGACTCCCATGCTCTGAACCTTTACAGCCTAGCTAGATAGCAACTGGGAAGAAAGAGATTATCCACTTGCAAAGGAGGAAATAAACTCACATGCTGACTTACCCTAAGATCAGAATGGAGTTTGTTTCGGTTCTATGAAATTAAGACGCTTTTGGATTTCTAATCTAATGCCTTTACCATCAATTATTTTTCTTTGCTTTGAGAGGTGATTATTCTGCATGGATTTTGCATTCCTGGGTAGCTTGAATGCATCCAATGCTCTCCTGGTGCTTTACAAATGAAGCGGTGGGGGGCATCTCCATATTGTAAGAGAGGAAAGTGGACCACAGTGATCTCACAGCGTCTTTTTTTTTTTAAATTTGTTACTGGTACATACATTTGCTCCAAAACTTCATGGAGATTTTTTTTATATTGGCAGGATTTAGGTTGGTTCATGTGTTTAACATACTGCTGACTACTGCCACTAGCTTCTAGGTGGTGTATTGAAACTGCATGTGTATTTGCATGTGTTTGACAGAGGGAGCCAGTAAAAGGTGAAAAAATTCCCACTAGTGACACCTGAGTATCCTCCTCCCAGGAGGAAACCAATCTAGTGTAGTAGGACAAAGCCCTGCAGCAGTGAAGAGGGTAATAGCAGCATTTACAGAACCTGCTTGCTAGATTTCCTGGGCAGAAAATAGTCTGTGACTGAAGACCATCTTTTTAACCTGGTTAACCTAGATATAGAGATGGAAATGGTAGCACTAGGAAAGGTTGTTTAGCCGTTGCATATTGCAACTTTCAGTTTGTTGGTCAACTTGAAAGTCAGTCCAGAAAATAAAGGACAGAACTTTTTCTTTCTCCTGGACAAGAATAGGGTGCAGAATTGCTGAGGAGAATCTTCTTTCCGCTATGAACAGTGGAAGGGATGGGTAAGGCTAAGAAGATGGCCACAGATGAAACTTCTTGCTTGGCTTAGAAAGCCAGAGGCTTTGTTAAAAGCTGTGACCTCTTTAGCTCTGAAGACAGCCATAGAAAGAAGATCCTTTGGATCTTTTTGTCCTTCTCCAACCCTTTGTCTCTCTCTTTCCTTCAAAGCAGCATTTTTTCTTTGTGCCTTTTTTTTTCCTTCTCAGTTCTGCTTAGCAAAGACTCTCCAGGGAGCCAGTGCCGAGTTGAACTTGGCACAAACAGCCAGGAAGACGGCTTGAGCTCAGTGTCTGTACAAATGTCCGGGATAAACTGCTGTATTAATATTTCAAACTATTTCCTAATACAGTATGCACTGTGGCAAGGATCCAGGGAACAAGGTTTTCCTGGTGAAATCTGCCGTCTCTTTTTAATACACAGCTATAAGCAGTTTATTTTTAAAACTGTTGTATGGAAAGAGCAATGTTTTCGTTAATGGAAAATCCTGACACCCTTCTTTTGGCCTTACACCAATTTTGTTTCTACTTCTGTGGAATTATACTGACTTTTCTTGCGTGTAATACAGGAGAATCTAGCCCTGTTGTTTTACAGCTATATTGCTATAAATCTCTTCAGAGTGGGAATATCTTTATTAGTTAGAACTTCATTGTAGTGAACTCTCATATCAGACAGGTTTAATTTAGATTTACAAAGTGGGCTTTGGTTATGTTGCTCTAACAGCCTGTCCAGCGTGAGATCTCTAGGCTCTTGTTTACCTTGCCAATTTGAGTCTTGGATGACTGTATTGGGGTCAGTGAAATTAACTGTTAAGAGCATACGCATGGAGGAATTCAAACTGAGATCTTAATTCTGCCCGCTAAGACTCACAGTTTCTCAGGATGCACTGTTTCCAAAAGCCCTAAAATCTATCAGCTGAACCATGGAAAACTGAATCCCACCCTGGGTATGCATTACCACATGCCCCAGCTGGAATTGGGAGTCCCGCATGGTGATAGATAACGGTGCACGTACTAAAAGACACTGCCCTGTGTTAAGCCATCTTAACCCAAATGGACAAGGTGAGAGGAGATGGGTTGTACTTGCCTGTTGCCTTGTGGCAGATAAGGTTTAGGATAGAGGCAGGAACAGAAACCAGATCTTCTGACTTATATTTAAATGATTATCAGCTAGACAATTCTGCCTGTGAGGAATGTAGCTTGCAGACTCATGGACTGATTTGGGGATTTGGGATGGTCTTGAAATGAAGTAACGGTGACAGGCTTTTTGCTGGACTGTCTAGCGGAGAAGTGAGAAATGTTGTGCTTAGGGGACGCTTAGAGAGATTATTCCTTTTAAAAGGATACGCGGTCACATCAGAGGTGGCAGGAGAGAGACTCTAGCAATTGGTAAGCAGCCACTTCACAATCCTAGATGACTTTGTTAGAAATTCCCCCCTCCCCATAGTGAACCACACATAAAAAAGCTGAGCGATGAGTTGTGCTGGGACATGCCTTTTCCTGAGTGAAATCAAAAGCTGAAGCTGTCCTTAGGGAGCTGAGGTTCTGAGATCTGCAGCACTTATGGTCTGGGCCCTGGGTCTGAAAACTGGTGATCGAACTAGTGGTTTGTTTGTTAATCTCAAACGATTTTGGCCCTTGCCAAGAGTCAGCCCTGCTTCCTTTAGTAGCCCTTGCAAGCTTTTGGGGAGCTCTTGTCAAGACTCCTTGAGGCCCTCAAATCACTTTTGAAGTTTCTTTTAGCTGGCAAAGTGAGGATTTGACCAAGCTTTGTCAGTAGTCTGATGTGAAAAGGCAGCTTTTGACCCAGCCCTGAACAATGCCTAAAAATTAGTGCTAAGACACTCTTGAATTCCTATCTCCTTGATTACTCTATGTTGCAGACTAGATAGTTCCTAGCTGCCATAACCTTGATGCTTTTCTGTGCTACTTTAAACTATATTCAGGAGCTGAATAGGCATGGGGCGTTTTTGGTGCTGTTTACACTGCTAGAGCTTGGGCACTGGAGGGCTCGTGCAGCAGCACAAAAGCATACACTTCTTGCTTCCTAATTTGATGAAAGGAGGGCACGTGCTGAACTGCAGTATTACCCAAATGAGCAAAATAAGAAAGGCTGGCTGCAAATAGAAACAAAGCATTTCCCCTGTCTCCTAAACATTAGTGTTTCTCATCCATTTGATTTAACAAGGGCAATCGCCCTGCCACTCTAATTATCTCTGTCAGACCCACAGTGCACATAAAGTAGACCTCTGATTTTTAAGAGGAAGTGAGTACCCTGGTGCCTGCATGCCTTTTCGTCCATCGTGATGCACATTTTATCAGAGGAAAGCGTTTGGAGGTTGCCTTGATTACACAAGCAGATTCCTGGCATATGGCAAAGGGCTATTTTTTATTATTTACACAATTAATGGAAAGGAAACATTGAGTGTCTTTGATTAGAATTAATGGTTCATTAGCCTGGGCTGTCATCACCTGGTAGCACTGTGGATCTGGATGGCAAAGTTGATGAATTATACTGGTTAGAAGAATAATAGTGGGGATAGTGATTCACAGAGAAACACTCATATGAGTAGGGCAGCAAAACTGTGGAAATGGTTTCTGAGGGCAAGGCCTGACTCTGCACTCACTCTGGATAAATGTGCACTTCACAAAGAGCTGTGCTTGTGGCAGATGCTACTGCCTACTACTGTTTTTCTTCAACACTAAATGCTCATTACTGCTCCACTGGTAGAGCTTACCAGCGCCTAAATCTGCTGACAGAGCTACTTGTGCGTTTCATTTATTTGTTTCTATCAAAATAGGAGCAAATACTGAAACTGTTTCAGCAGATGATTTCCCCCCCTGCCCCCCCAAGTGATTTGGTGGTACTCAGCCAGTGCCATGGAAGAGAGGAGCATTTCAGGAGAGTAAATCTCCTTCTTCCAGCACAGCTGGATCTAGACAACTTCCCTCTTGAAAACAAGTTGCAGGGGACAGACATGCATTTGGACAATGCTTTCCCATCTTCTAAACTGAAATTCTGATTCAAAACCTCAGTGTTTGAAGACTAAACGTGCTGTGTTTACTGTAGTGGGCTTTGACTATTGAGCAGCCAACAGCATCGTTCCCGGGTTAGGTTATGTAAGGAGGAGGAGATGGTACCACAACACAAGTCCAGAGGGATTTTTAGCTAACACATAGTTCTCACACTGCTGTTGGCTGTTTTTGCAACGTAGTTGCTCTCTGTCACAATTTACCGTGTGTAAGAGGGCATTTGGAGCATGTGTTTTATCAAGCTACTTTTGTGGACTGGGAGACCTGTTGTTAGCCTTTTATGTTTTGAAGCAGGAACTGTCTTTTCACACCACGCTGTAATAGAAGCTGTGGGTCCCAGTGCAGAGAATAGGAGGACCCAGGAGGTCCATGGACCAGGGTAAGGTGATAAACCTGAAATCAGACCTGTGTTGAGGAATCTGTTTCACAAACAACCAAAACCTTAGGCTATTCTAAGGACAGGTTTAGATTTGGGTGTTATTTCTACCTGGGAAAGTAGCTGGGGTGAAAAAAACCAACCCTAAGGCATTTCAGGGATGCTAAGAGAGAAAAACAAAACTCTCACGGACAAACAGATCAGTCTGCAGCACTCAGAGCACTCTATTTTAGCAGAGATGGCTTTTCCTTTCCATGTTGGAACTGCTGTGAGAGTGGGTAGAGAGTTAATGTAACATTTATAGCTGGTCCCCACAACAATGCAAATGTGATAATTTTCTCTCTAATACATATTCTTGGTATTAATAGCAAAGAAGCCAACAAACAAAAAGTAATCCATCACTTTCCGTAAAATTGCCTATATAGACAGAAAAAAACCCACTGCTCCCTGTGCTGCTTTTCTTGTTTCTGTTTTATTGTTTCTATTTAATGAACTGGCAAATAAATTACAAAAATCTGTTTTATAAGCCAGTTACTTATTAATTCCATATTTTCTGCAACAGGTTCTTAGATTAATGAATCAAGGAGATGGAAAAGCCTGCTAATTTAATTACACGATTACTATTGCTGTAACATTTATGTTAAGGACATGACATAGCTAATGGATGTTTTCTTTATTTATTTAAAGTAAGTGATCTTAAAATTAATATTTGCAAATTTTTTTTATTTCTGGCTTTTGGTATTTCCTCCCCCCTGCTTTTTTTTCTTTTTCTGAGTTTAGTGACAAATATTAAAAAAGGATTGTTGACATGGCTAAAATAGCTACCTTTTTGTGCAGATCCCACTATGGTTACAAACTACAAACTAATTCTTGCTCTAAAAATGTCTTCATTTAATGATGAGTGAAAAAAAAAGTGAAGGAATGTTTCTGAATGAATACTGAACTCCACATGGCTAGATACCCCACAGCTCTATTAAAGACGCTTGCGTGCCGCCTCCGAATTATACTCTTTGAACTTACCTGTAGGTGTAACCTTAGGTTTAAAAAAAAAAAAAAAAATCCAGTTCAGCCAAGGCAGTAGCAGTCTCATCCACTCTGTAGTGAGGACTCTGCCACAAGAAGACAGAGATGCTGTATAGGTTATGCTGAAACATCTGCCTAAAGAAAGCGTTATTTTGGTAAAACACAAATGTGTCTTTGAGAAACAGTTAATTGTGAAGGAGGTAGGGATTTTTACTGCTGTAGTTGTCTGCAAAAAGGTGGAAAATTACGAGCTATATTTTTGCATTTGTATGGTTAAATGCTGTTCCAAGGGATACTGATGGGAGATTTTGCAGACGCAGGAATAGGCATTTAGTTCCAGATCCAGTGGGCCTCTCCACAGGCTGCAGGTATCTGCTCGGTGATTGAGACCTACTTCAGGATGGGGCTAGAGGGCTGCATTTCCTCCAGTTAAAGGCATCATCACCTTTGAATATTTTGAACATGCAAGAAATTTGCCTTTGTTCTACTCTAATTGTATTCATGTGTTTAACCAAAAAGGAGATAGATTATTTCTATATATCTATATCCATCATGTTATATATAAACATTTAACACTTGATTCATTTCATACCTGTTTGAAGCTTCCCAAATGAAACAAATTCTTAAAATGGGGCTTTGAGTAACTGTTTCCTGCTGAAAAAGTGTACGCTAAGAAAGGAAACATCTCTCATTAATCTTGGGAGTGTAGGATATATTATTACTATTAATTCCAGTAATTAGGAGGAAAACATAACAAATTACTCTTAATAAGCCTTTCAGACAGGATTTTCTTTTAATCTACAGGCTCATTTATATATATTTATTTTTATTTTTCTCCAAATGAAATTAGCATTCTCTGCACACTCTGAAATGACCTTTATTTGTTCACTGACAGATACAACACATAGCTTAAAATCAGTGTTGCTTGTTTGTTTTTTAACAATCAGGATTTTCTTTTAATCAACAGGCTCATTTATATATATTTATTTTTATTTTTCTCCAAATGAAATTAGCATTCTCTGCACACTCTGAAATGACCTTTATTTGTTCACTGACAGATACAACACATAGCTTAAAATCAGTGTTGCTTGTTTGTTTTTTAACAATCAGGATAAGATATGGGCAGAAGATATTTTATTTTATTTTTTTCAGTATGTGGAAGGACTTCCACTCTCTCCATACATTTCTTCCTTAATTCTGTTAATATGGGAATATCCATGGTAAAAGACAAAGATCCTTCTTTGGGGGATCATATTCCCAGTAGTCTAGGAAAATGTGGACATTCCTCTTGCCTTTCAACCTAAGCAAAATATTTCGTATTCTCTCACTGATTTCAGTATTTTGGCTTGCATGATTTCATCTGTTTGTTTAGGTGATAGAAAAGTGAGGACTGAACTTTGAAAGTCCTGTTCGCTATGAAAATTGGACAGAACTTTGTTTCAATGGCTAGAACTTTATTGTTTCGATGGCTAAGAGCTTTTCTCATTTTACAAGCTATGTATTTTCCTATGCAGTTGTACAAGCCACAGTAGAAGATGAAATACTGCAGCAGGACTTTCCCACATACTTGTTATCTTCCCTCCTCCCTATTGAAGTCAGTAGTTACCATGACAGTGTCTGCAGAGATGTTTGTAGTTCATTTATTTACACAATATACAGCCTAAACCAGTAACCGAGACTTGGAAAACAACCGTATTTTTATATCTGTAACATCATAATCCTTGGGTTAAGGGACGGAGCAGTGGAATTGTTCCTTAAGCCACTGAAGCATTGAAAATTTCAACAATAAACTAAATCTCTGCAAGTTTACCAGAACTATCAATCGCCTAAAATGAGACTAATTTTTTCCCCCCTCTCATTTAGTCAAATTAGATGAACCCTCATTTTCTCTTGGTCAAACTTTTAAGCCATTTTCCAGTTTTCATTTTTTTTAAAGTTAACCTTTAGACCAAAGTATTTGTTGTTAACATAGAAAGATACACGATGTTTTTATTTTAGTCTTGCAAGGAACAAATCTTCTGCAAGTAAGGTCTTGATAATGCTTTAAATTAGGATTCTCTACTGAATTAGTCAACCTAATGATTTTTGAACGATACAATTTTTTAAGTATTCTGCTTATGTCATAGGCTATCCAGAAAAACAGTTTTAAATATGAAGAATCTTATATATAATTTCTTGTGAGGCAGAAGATGAGTAGTAAGCCTATAATCTTCTACCAATTTATTCACATTCAACAAAATACTGCATAAGTGAATAGCTGATACAACTTACAGTAACTTTAACTTTTTATTTTGTTACTTCTCAAACTACTTTCTAGTCATCGTTAGTGCAAAGCACAAAAGAAATCTTTCTTCAACTCTCCTGTTCTCTGTTTCTCCTTCGTTGGAATAGATGTTAAGGTGAGGAAGTTACTTTACTGAAAACTTAAACATTTGCAGAACTGCATGAATTTTCTTTTTCCAAATTTTCTCTCCTCTTGGTGAAGAACAACCTTCAAATTTTCTTAAGAAAATAACTTCTGGATGCTGAGATCCATGGTTTTCAAAGTACTTATTTTCATTTAGAGAAAGGCAAGTGCTGAGTCATTATGAAAATGAGGCCTTTTAAATCGCATTCAGGTCCCTTCAAGTTAATGTCATGGTTATTTCTGAAAACCTGTTATTTTTTGAGACCCAGATATCTGTTCACAAGAAACTGGGTGATAAATTCTTTTATTTATTTATTTATTTCTGTTTTCAAGAGAGAGGTAGCTTTTTACTAGTCCTTTTTAGTAACCTTGTCAGCTCAAACTAATGATCTCTAAATTTGGAGTTGCTGCTCAAGTGTTTGAGGGATCTCCTCCTGTTTATTGTTCCAGAAGCATTTTGGATGATAGAAAATACTTCAGAAACACAGCAAGTTCTGAAGCGAGTCAGTTCAGGCATCATTTTAACACAACTCAAATAGATGACTACTTCATTTTTCTGGGAGCTCTAGCTATTACTAACCATGTAATCTGTCTCCCTAAGAGGATTTTCATGTGTAAATCTTTGTTTATCAAAACTGTGCTAGTATTTCTTTCTTTTTTTTTTTTTTTTGAGAGGGAGAGAGGGAACACTTGAGAGAGTTGTAGAAGACCTTTGAACGAGAGAAATGCATGTTGAAAATGCCCTGATTTTTCAGAGTATGGAATTTTCGTAAGCACTGTGGATTTTTGTCTTGTGGGACTCAGGTTTAAGATACTAATTTTGAAAATGGGACGTGATCTCCTCCAGTGTTTCAGAGCTCTTTTAGCAGTTTCCATTCAGTCTTTAAGGCTTCTGAGTATAAGCATAACAAGCAATTGTTTCCTTCTTTTGATTTAAATGTTTGTTTAAAATAGATAGTTGTCTGGAAATCTTTTCTGAAAGTTAAAACAAGTGCACGCCACAGAAGGGAAAAGAACCTAGATTTCCTGGTTTCCAGTTCTTGCCTTAATCAGCAATTACTTTTTTTAATCCCTTTCCTCAAATGTAGTCACAGTATTTTTCATTTTCAGCCTTTTTTTTTTTAGTATGAATGCATAGCTGCAAAAGTTTCTTGCACAGCTGGCCATGTTTGTCTTCATAACCTAATATTAAACATAGTTGCTGCTGATAATTTAGATTTTCCATGGGTTGGATTCTTTTCCTTTTGGTAGCTTCTTTCTGTGGTTATCAGTTTTAGGTCAAGATCTGACCATAAGTTTTTGCTGTGCGTTATAGAAGAAAAGAGAACATTTTCCTCCTGGTTCTACTGAAAAGGCTGTTCGAGAGTTGACATGGAATATATAAAAAATAAACTTCACCTTGAACTCCAGACCTGTGAGCTGATCAGCCTGTTTCTTACAATATGAATGTTGTCTCTCAATGTCTCTGTAGGTTTTTTCCCCTGTGTTATTTTTTTATCAAGCAGAATTTAACATTGTCTATTGTTCCACTTGCTTAATCTCTTCCTTTTCTTCTCTGAGTTCTGCCAAAGCTCTTCTAAACTAAGAGGTTTATTTCAGAATCTCTGCAGCTGCCTCATTATTGTATTCCATTGTGTATTACCTGAGCATCTCGTACTTCTTTTCAGTAGCATGTAGAGAACTAGTTCTGCAACGTATAGTGTTGTTAGAAAACTTATAAGGTGTTTAGAGTGGTGAGAAACTTGGAAAGAATTAATCTGTTGCTACAGATGACAAAGCTACTAGCCATCTGGTTGAATCAAAGTTGATAGGCATCGCTGCTTTTAAATTAATAAGTACTATGTTAGAAGAGTAATTGGAAGTTGCATAAAATATGGATTTGGGCATTTGGATATAAATAATAGAGCATATATATTTGATAAGAGCTTTAAAATATTTCTATAAAAAGTTCCACTTTTGTGATTACTGCAGTATTAAAATAGGTAACGTTTGTCATATAATCCCATCTGATGATTAGGATTAGTAGAATAGCGTTATTGTCTAAACTGCCATGTCAAAGTTTCACCATTATTAAAAACTGTATTAGAGATCTGTCCTTTAGAAGTAGAGTTCAAATCCCTGTGAAATGCAGGTTACCTTACATTTGTTTTCCTGTTGTCCATGGCTTTAGAAAGGATTGCCCTAATTCCATCCGTACAGTAGATAGTCATAGAAAATGAACAGTGGTATGCATAAAAAGGTACAACCAGAGATCTGACCGAGGCCAGAGACATAACTGTATTATACCTTAGCTTGGTAGCAATTAAACATAGTCAGGAATATTTAAGTTAATTGCTATTTATCCCTGTCAATACACTGAAACAGAACTATTTTACAGGAATGCAGCAAAAAGTTTTCAAAGAAAAATGTTTTGAGTTCAAGTTGCAATAAAACTGATGGAAGAGTGCTTATCAATGCTACGAAAGCTCAGGAGTTAAGGTTATCGCTTGGGGCATGGAAAAAAATTAGATTAATAGTCCTGTTTTGCCTGAGTCAGATCAGACTTGAACATTTGTTTCACCAGCTATGATTCCTTTCTTGATCGCTTACTGGCATTTCTCTGCCAAGGCTTTTTTCAAGAAGAGCATCTGCTACCTCTTTTATGTCTAAGGTGGAGGTAAAGAGTGACAATGTTGTAAATAATTGAGGAAACCCTCTCCTGCACCATTCCTTCATGCAGAAATAGGGTAGGTCACTCGCAACCTCTTCTTGTGCAATCCTGATAAAAGGAAGTATCTTCAGTGGTGGGAGGAGGATGTGAAGAGCTACTAGCCCAGTAAATTAACTTGCGTATAATTGTTTGCTCTTCTCACTTTTGAAGTGGCGCAACCATCTACCTTTAGCATTATATATCAGCACTATATTAAACTAATATAGTTTGCATTTGCCTTTGTATTCATCCTCGATATGTATTAAACCTTGTTACCATGCATTTAATCATAGCTACTTTGATTTAAGCATACTTGGTTTTCCAGTAAAACCTGGTATGAAACAAAAGGGAGGGGGAGGAAAAGGAAAGCTAAGTTTGCAAATTGAATGGATATAACCTCCCACGAGCTGCGTTAACTACTGAGAAACAATAACTCCAAAAGGGAGTTGACACAGCATTACTATTCCCTTACTACTTTTTTTTTCTGTCAAACCCTATGAGAAATTTGAAGAAAAAGCATTTTACTACCTGCGAATCAGTAGAAAAGTCCAATTCCGTATAAATTCATGCTGCTTCTGAAAATCTGAGCTTCTGAAAATTAGATTCTCCGTTTTGGGTCCTGTAATAATCATGCTCACAGGCTCTCAAGCCCCCATCTGTTAAAGATGGATCGGCAGTTCATGGAAGATAGCTTCTGGTAACTTAAAATGTGCTTCTCTATATTTGGCTTTAATTTACAGAACGTCATACTGCAACCTGCAATACCTAGCATGTTTGATATCATGCGATAATTTTGCAGAAGTCTGAGATGGCTTCAAAAGATGGTCCAGAGCTGGTTTGCAAATATTGGTGTTACTGTAAAATGTAGCTGCACAGCAAAAGCTCAAAGAAAATAATAGCAAAGGATAGAAAAGAATCCAGTCAGATAACCACTATAAATTGTATTTATGAAGGCGTTTGCCTTTTCCATTCTGCTGGCTGTATTTCAGAATACATTCGGACAAATAGTTGCTATTTGGGCACTGGAATATGCTTTCTCCTTTAAGCAAATCACTTAAAGACATGTTTAAGGCTACTATAATCTGTACTAGCGCTCAGAGATTTCAAGATCTCTAACATTAAATGCTTTCTTGGTCACGTTCCTTCACCAGTTATGAGAGGACATAGGCTCTCGTTCTACACCTTTCTGTTTCTTAGCCATGGATGGATGCTACTCCAGTGTACGTGGGCCCTATGCAACAGTGTTTGCCTTGTACGAGTGTGAGCTGGAGATGTATTGCCATTTGGGACTAACGTGGGGCAGTCTTTTTAGTCTCCCTACTAAATGTAAGTCACTCTAATATCTTTCTTTCCAGGTTAAATTCTCCCAAGGCGAAATACAGTAGATTTAGGAATAAATTCTATTGTACATTCCCCAAAAGTGGCAAGAAATTATCAGATTTAGGACTGGTTGCACTTCTTTTGTTCTGATAGTTTCTTATTAGATGGAGCAACATTCACTTTGGCTTTTTTCCTTTGTGCATTGTGGACAGTTATACCACAATTATTTGGGGAGTGGAGAGATGGATTTATTTTGTTTTTTAATTTGCGGCTTTTCAGGAGTGGCGGAGGAATGTGATGTGTCCAAGAAGTGGGTGGATGCTTGTGTTTCAAGTGAAAAGCTTATTCCATTTGTCATGGGGGTGAATTTATGTTACATAAACAAGGTTTTGTTCTGTTATCTCTGAATGGCACTGCTATGAACTTTAGAGTAGCTCCAAATACAGTCAAAAGCTTTACTTTTGAATAAAATAACGGCATGCTGTGCTGCAGGTTATTCAGTTTAGGATGCATCACAGTTGGTGCATGAGATATGCTGCGGAGCTTTAAAGAAGCCAGTTTAAAGCCCTTGCAGTTCTTCATGGCTTATGATCAGAGGCTTCTACTTCTTAGTAACATGTTGCAATATTTATGGACAGGAATAGAGTTAACATAACCATGTTGTTAGCTCCTTTTTAGCTGTTTAATTTAACACACAAAGAAATTACCAGCCTTTGTTAATTGGTATTGAAATTTGATCTAAGTCAATTCGTTTGGAATTTAAGATTAAATTAATTTAAATAACTTTTGACAGAATACTCTTTTGAAAGGCTTTCCCTTGTAAGTTCCCCACCAAAGGAAATCACTTACATTGAATTATTTACAAGACAATTTCATAGGGAGAGCTTCAAAAACCCTCCAGGCAATAATAAAACGATCTTCACTGTTACAGTCACAATTTGTTCTGGATAATTGGCTGCCTTTTCCCATTGGGGGAATAGTACGGTTTTACGTGCTAGGTAGGTGCAGTACGAGTACGGTTTTACGTGCTAGGCAGGTGCCTCTTCCTACCACAAGGCGGTGCCAATCATACGGACTAAGTCTGTGTCTGAGTTTTCATTAAAAAAAAAAAAAAAAAAAAACCCAAAAACCTCCAAAACCCTTAGTTTATGCCGCAAACCTGCCATTCAGATTTGCAGTGCATTGCAGAAACAAACTTTCCTGTTTTGTTTGCTTGTTTATTTTCAATTATTTTATCTCCCAAACGGATAACTTACTGATAAAGGAATAGCACTTACCAGACCATTTGTTCTGTCGTGTCAGGTGTTTAAATGTAGACTGTATGTTTGCAAATAGCTGTTTACAAAGCTCAATGGAAAATAGGTTTCTTTCTGTGGAGGGGGGGGAAAAAAGTTAAATGTAGATTTCATAATTCCATTGAAGTACTTCAGGGGAGCTGAGCTAGTTCATGCTTATCCTATCCTTTTCATGTTCAGTGGTCACCTATTGCAAGCCACCGAGGGAAACAGCACTGAGTTAAGGAGAGCATTGATTTGAACTCTACAGATGCTCTGATATTGTCTGCTCCCTCTCGCTCCTCTACTCCTGTGAGCTGAGCTTTTTTGATGAGATTTCTGCAGGTTATGGGAAAGTGGTGTGTCGTAACAATTCTGTTAACCTGCTGTGATGAAGAAGACTGAAGAGCACTTGCACCTTAGAGAAGGGAAAAAAGTTGAAGCGTTATGGCAATACACAAAGTATCTGGATTTTTAGCCTAAGCATTATGCCTTACTGAAGAGCACTTGCACCTTAGAGAAGGGAAAAAAGTTGAAGCGTTATGGCAATACACAGTCAAAGTATCTGGATTTTTAGCCTAAGCGTTATGCCTTTCAACCACCTAGTGAAAAATTAGAATGTTCTAGAGCAAGCACACTTGTACTGTTGAAAAGTCCACCAGAAAAATTGTAAAAAAGAATTTCTTTTGATTAATTAAAAAAGCCCAACAACAAAACCCCTCAGTTTCTAAAGTTCAGGCAGCCTATGGTTGGACTTTGACAATGTCTCTTGAAATAATTTGAGTCCTTTAGTGGGTTGCTTCCTTCAACGGTGGCCACCAGATTCTATCAGAGCAATAGCCAGAATATAAAACACATGTTTATCCCTAAATGTATTGTTTTCTTCAGTTCAGTGGAATCTGCCCAAAAGCCTTCCCTTTCCTAGATGACTTTACTGCTTTAAATCCCCACATAACTTTGTAAGAGACTTTTCTACCAGAGTTCAAACTGTAACAGAAGGTGTTACCTCCTTGTTCCCTGTGTGATGTTCAGTAGCATTCTTTGCATTACAAGAAATTCTCTTCTGACTGGTTTGTGGCCTTTGAGAGGACCGAGGCTGAATGCACTAGAAAGAGTAATTTGGTACGGTGAAGTTCTGTGTGTTTCTCGGCTAACCACTGCAAGCTTGATGGGATTTCTTTCACTGAAGAAGGAAAAATGGAAGAGCAAACTTTGGATATTTTCTCTTTGCATCTGAATGATGTCCTGCTGTTTTGTAGGAACGTATCTGGTAAGATTTGATGAAAGTTGTGATGTCAGAAATTGCTCATCCCTTAAAGAATTTTCTATTACATTTTAATTTTAACTGAGCTTTTCAGTCAGAATGGGGTTCTGCTTAAATCCAGAAATAACCTCTTCAGAATGCCTGGTATTCCCTTGTGTATTGACTGTCATTTTGTGCTGGGTGAGGCCCTTCCAGTGGCAGAAATCCCTCTCCAACCCAGGGGACAGTGCGGATTGAAAGCTGATGGTCTTTTAAACTGCAGGTGGGTGTTAAATCTTCAGCTATGTATATAATATGTAGCTTGAGTTCTTCTTTCTAACTTTTATCAGTGTTTGTTCTTTCCCCTGTTCTCATTGTAATTTTTTCATTTCTATTGAAGTAAAATCAAAACAAAACTTTTTTTTTTAAAAGTACACTTAAAAATCAGCTTAATGTTAGAAAGCAAAGAGGGAAAGGACTGGGAAATGACCATGCTGTTCTTTTTTCATTACTGTTGTATGCTGTGGCAAGTGTCATAATTCTTTTGTCTTATAGTTCTTATTTTAAAAAAACTTTTATTCTTTTCAGAACCGTTCATGATACATGCAGTAATATTAACTTAGCCTCTCTTTCCTGACAGTCACGATGTTTCATAAAAGATCGTAACAAAGAAAGATGAATAAAATACCTTTTCTCTGATAGCTCATGAAAAGTCCTCCAGAAGATGATTTTAGTCTGGGATTTTCAAAAGATCCTGTGAACTGGGTGCCTAATTCTCCTAAACTACTTGAGTGAATCCTACTCTTCTTTCAATAATTCAACATAAAGGTTTGCTCAAAACTGCCAAAACTGTATGTGTGTTAATGCATGTAAATATTAGATCTAATATTTCAAATAATATTTTACAGTAATTTGGTTAAACTCTCTGACAGTGCTTATAACTGGTACGAGAATCCATCTTCCATACAGATTTCTCACAGTAATTTATCATTATTTAATGAAAGGTTAAAATAAAGTGTCCAAACTTATGTCATACCCCCCCCCCAAATGTTTTGAATATTTCATCTTCTCTGACTGAGCTGCATAGCAACTTGAGCACACCCTTTAGACAGATATCAGAGCATCCTGATGAATTTTTTTTTTTCTGCCAATATTCCCAGCCTGCCTTCTGGCTCTGACCACTGTTGATAAAATTATGGAAAGGATTATAGCGTTTCATTCTATTAAATGTCAAGGTAGAGAACATAAAATATGTCTGCTTATGAGCAGTGCTCATCAAGGACAACCTTGATTATTCAGGCTTGTTTGAGCAACAATTCTCAGTCTTCAGACCACCTTAGTGGATGTGTTTGTTTTCCTTTCAATGTTCAGTTGGTTTTTCTTCTTTTTTTGGGGAGTGAGGGTTTAGGCGGGGGAGTGAAGATCACCTAGATCGTGCTTTCCCCATAACTTGGCACACAGAGTCTCTCCTGTTGTGTAAATATGAATGGTTCTGAAGGGGGTTTTGGCGTTGTTGAATATTGCCTAATTTGAAGTTTGTCATTTATGATTTAGAGAGTAACAAAGCCATTCCTCAAAGTGTAGCATATTGCATCAGACATAGAATAAAATGACCTTGTGTGCCTGCATTCTCGTGAGAGCTGGCTGCAGTCATAACTATCTGCCTTCTGTGAGTTCTGAAGTAAATATGATGTTATTTTAGTATAATTACTGTGACTTTATGCATTAGCATAGGTAAAATGCTGGGTTTAATTCTCAGGAGTAGCTGTATATTTGTGTATGTGTGCATGTATGTACTTTTGCGCAGAGGTTTGCATTCCTGGTAAATATACTGGGAGCTGGCCTTTACGGGTGAGGTTATACATGCTGGTAAGCTGGAGCCTGAAACTCCAGGCTCTGTAAGAAATACTAGCAATAATTCGTAGCACATTGGCCATTCTTTGTTTATTTTAACATCTAAGTTACCTCGGATAGATGGATTTTCTGTTTCTCATGTACTGGTTCTCAGAAGGCATCTTGCAAATGCCTAAATGTGTGTGTTCATTTTCTAACACCCGGTGGAATTCTGAGCTTGCACACAGAAATGTGGAAACTATCTTATATGTATGTTGATGCCTTTAGGAAAATACCCTTTTTTTTTTTTTTAGCGGAGAGTAGAATACTTGGGAATAATAAGAAAGTCTGAACAAAGAAATTCAACTTGTTCTAGAATTGTATCATTCTGAGTGGGTGGAGGATCAGGCCAGATGCGTCCTGGG
Organism: Aptenodytes forsteri; assembly: GCF_000699145.1. Taxonomy (NCBI): domain Eukaryota; kingdom Metazoa; phylum Chordata; class Aves; order Sphenisciformes; family Spheniscidae; genus Aptenodytes; species Aptenodytes forsteri. Next base: position 844,868 of record NW_008794601.1, on the reverse strand, counting down.
AGAGCGCTCAGCTTTGCTTTAAACAAGCTCCTTTGGCTCTGTTAAAGTGCTCATGAGGCAAAGCCCCACAGCAGAAGAGAAAGCTTCGCATCAGATGCACTAAAAATACTCCATATAAGAAGATGCAGGTTGGAAAGTAAAGAGTTATATTGCTGTTTACAAAGATCTTTATGGTTAGATAGACGAGAAAAAATTCCTGAGAACTTTGTTGTGTGTCAGCCGGTAACTTTTGCAAGTGACAAATTTTTAAACCTGTAATATATTCATAGGCATACATGTTCATATACAGAAATATCAACAAATTCTATGATTCTTTACTTTGAGCTGGGGCAAACAAAAATGTTTTGAAAGGAGGTGGTGGTGTTGAGACTGAACCCCAGATAACTAATGGGGCATTTGAAGGTGAAATCTAGTTGCCCCTGAGAAATTTGTTACTTTTGGGAATCTGAAATGTAACTCAGCATGCAATGCTTTTTGACTAAGTATGACCTTTAAAAGAGGAAGTGGGGAAAGAAGAGAAAACCTGTGTGTTTGAATGTGAATTTCAACATCTGTTAGGATGTGTAAGAAAGTTAGTTGGTGGCATTTAGCTTCTTTCTGTTCTGCAGGCTTAAAAGGGCTTGTTCAAATGCAGCTGATGGGAAGAACAATTTAATTTGCAGATCAGGCCCTTTTTTTGGCCATAAAAGGGTAAACAACAAACAACTTTTTCCTCCCTCCCCTATCCCTTTTAAGTGGAAAGCTGTCAACCTTTTCAGTTATTCCCACTTAGGAACAATTGCCCGGTTGCTTAAAAGTTGGCTCATCTTTTGTCATTTTGCTTTTATGTGAGTAAACAGTAGCTCCATGCCTGTGAGAGCTAATGAAGCCTGCTTTCCAGTGGCTCCGTGTCTTGTGACTTAACTTTTGTATCATAATTTAATGTGTCTTATTTGAAGGTTGTATTGTGAGTTTCCTCATTTTTAAATATGGGAGAGTCTACGCAGAAATAAAAAATGTATTGATGCTTGCTCCTTGTTTAAACAAACAAGAAATTGCCTAAGTTAAAGATGATGTGTTTGTGTCTAAAAAGTCATAATCTTCCATTTGATAATGCCTGTTGTGTATGGATTCTTCTGTGTCTTAGAAGCTTAGAGGTATTCTGAAATTCTGGGTGGGATGGGATGGGGAAAATGCATTAGCAGAGACTCCCTGCTCTTCTGTGATCTCTTTCCCGTTGTGAAATTTGACTGAGACTGGTTATCAATTGCTCCTTCTCTTGAAGGGAGGCAAGATGCGAGTGTGCACCCACGAATCATGATTACTTCAGCTTCTTCAGTCTAAAAACAACAACCTGAAAACTTCTTGAACTATGCTTTTTATAAGACTGAATGGAAGGCATTGTGTTGAGTTTCACAAGAAGTGGGTTTGGTTCCCGAGTGTGTCACGTGAAATATCTATGCGGGTTGAGGGAAAACGTAGCTAGTTTTTTCAGATGTGTTCAATACTACTAGTTCCCACTGACATTAGTCTTGAAAGTGTGCTGTAGCTCTGCTTGGTTTGACCTTGGACTCTACCTCCATCTGCTGAAAAGTAGCAGCTTTCTGCCCATCCTGGACACTGATCACACACCATGGCCAGGTTCTAGAGGCATCAGGATGCAACAAACAGTAGTTAATTATTTTGTTATCTTTCAGCTATTTTAACACAGATGTTACTGGCAAAGTATTGTCAATACCCTTAAAGTCAAGCTTAGTTCCACACTTTGAACGCATTTGTCTTATAGAATATAAATGGTTGTCTTTCCGTTTCCTCTTGTCTTCAGTTTAAGACATAAATTGATAGTTTTTCATTCCCCTATTGTGACAAGTTATGTACTCCAAATGCGTTCATCTCACTGTCAACAGACCTGGAAAAATTCTCTGCTGGAATTGAATCTGAGACTTCTGAATCTAAATGTAGAAGCCCTCACCACTACGGTTTTAAAGATTCAATTACAGTAGAATAAAGGAAGTAATAGATTCACACCCCTGGAGGGGAAAATGATGCTACCGAAGGCCAGTCTGTGTTACATCCTGTTCCACAGACGTAATCCTTCAAAAGCCATGTTCACAGAAATGGTATAGTTTCTTTGCCTTATGTGTGAATCAAGCATACGTGCGTACTTGATTCTCCAGTGGATTTCTTGCTGTGCATTTCGGATCTGATGGAGTGGCATTAATTTACTACGCGCTAAAGGTATTATCTTTCTTTTAGAAAAGAGGGAAGAATAATCTTTTTTGGACATTCATTTTTGTTGAACTTTCTTATTACTAGATGGAAAAAAAAAATTACACTTTTGTTCCTAGTTTGCTGCTATTGTGCTATAATTATAGCACAAGTCAGTTGTTCCCTTAGCTTTTAGTCTTTATAGTTAGATGCTGGTTCCAGTCAAATGTTTGAATGGTTACAACACAAGAAACATCTTTCTCCATCTAAGAGGTTTTGGATGCTACCCTAATCCAAACAATAACATAATATTTAAGAAATTAATGCTTCCAGGAATTCATCTTACCCTTAGTGGGAAATGCTGAATATAGCAGATTGGGTGTTCAAGACTGCAAGGAGTTTATGTGGAAATATTTTTAGGGCTGTAATTTGAGAGATCGATCTTGCCCAATAACAAACAGAAGGGGCACTTAGGGCAGGAGGCAAACATTTGAGACCTTGCTCTGCCTGGTTCATTCTCCATGCAAGTGTACTGATTGATCACTAGTAGGGGTTCTCTTATTCATTCCAGAACAAAGCACAGTCACGAGAACTCTTCTAGGACAAGAAATCTGGCTTCAGAGCATCCTGTAATGCTCTGACAGACAGGAGAATGTCGCCTCTCAATTTGGTGTTGCATAACAGCATTGGTCAAACATTTTGTAACTTATTTTAAGTAATTTAATCCAATTAACAAGCAGCTAATTTAGCATGACATGAACTGTAGCTGTGCAACTCTACTCCAGCTTTGTTCGTTAAATTCAACATTAAGTCGTTGTCTTAACACCTAAAAGCTGTATAATCAGTCACCAATTAATTAGCATCAGTATGTCAGGTACGCATTAGAATAATTGACTAAAGTCTGTCTTGTTGAAAATGGCTTTTTCCTTAATTTTATGCACTTAGTGAAATGGAAAATACAGTCCTAAAAGATGTAAACAGATCTCATAGGTCACCTGCATAATTTGTTTGCCAGGTTAATTTAGGCACATTCTCGAGTGCTCTCTGTAGCTTAGCTGACATAGCTTAGGCAGTAAGTTTCCACCGCTTCTTTCAGAAAACGTATTTTGTGTTATTGTTAGGTGACTGTAAGTAAAAACTGCATGTTAACTCTGACTAACCTGAAATGTCAAAATAGTTTAGTTAGCCAACTTCAGAGGAAGGAATGTATTAGGAGAGTAGTCTGCACAAGTCCTCCTCAGACGGTCTCTGACAAGAACTGCTTTTGAGTCAGGATTTTGCAAAGACAGATTATCCTTCTGTGTTTCACGCTTTCATCCTCCTTCATTGTGAGATATTTTTTGCTATGTCTGTGTTGTATGTGACTGTGAAGCTAGACTCAAGACACGATACGCACACAAGCATAGACAAAAGGTAAAAGGTGAAATAGCAGTGTGCAGGGGAGTGTTGTGCCAGAAGTGTGAGAGATTGGGCAACTGAACTCAGTACTCTATATTATTTATATAGTATATAGGTGCACAGATATTTAAATTGCTTTATTTATGCGAAGGAACTTTTAAGAGACTTCTTAGCTTGAGTGTAGAGCCATGTAAGGTGATGAGACATCTGTGTGGTTCTGTACTGATTCATAGTTACCTTGGGTCTTGTTAACTGAGGAGTCTTCACACTGCATTTGACTGCAGGGAGTTGGTAGCTACATCAAGTTTTGGAACTTGTGCGTGTTTTTCTGCATTGTTGCGCTCTGTTAGGTGTCTGCCTCTCTCCTCTATTCCTGTTAACCTTGAATCGTTACACCAAGCATTATTATCCAGGTCTAATGTCTAGATCTGGCCCTTCACATCTGCAGTGAGAAGGGGGAACTATGCCAAATTTTCTGAACCAAGATGGGCTGGTGGCTGCCTCTGCTCATCACCCTTCACAGAACACACTCTTTGCTTGACTATGGGCAGCAAGAAAACTGGCAGTGTTTGCCCATTCTCTATCCCGTCTGGTCACAAGCGCTCCCAGGGCTGTGCAGTTCAGTTCTGAGCACTGATGAAATGCAGCAGACATGTCACAGAAACGTGCTGAGCAGCACAGGCTGCAAATAATCTCTTATTTTAATACTTCAGGGGCCTCTTTCTGAAACAAATAGCGTGTGTTCTGTTTCTTTTTGGCTAGCGACATACTGTCAGCTTTAGTTTTAATCTATGTTAGAGGAATTAGTATTTGGTTTGTTGGTTTAACTCATTAAAGAAATGACTTCTGTAGCTTTCCTCTAGTTCCCGCAACATCCATCACTGAAGATGATTTTCTTCAACACTGTGAGACACAATAGAAATGTGTTTGTTTATTTTTATAACCATCCACAGTGATGTGTGTTTTCAAGGTGAATACCAATCATGCAAATGCCCACGTTTATTTTTCCTGAATTCCCCTTAAGAAAGGCAGAGAATTGTCTGACAGGATCAGATGAACAGCCTCTTTAAGAATACTAATACCATCTTATTTTCATTCATAGACCTCAAAAAACTTTTCAAAGGAAGTTAATAGCATTTTATATATAATATGCGTATAGTAAATAAATAAAACAGTGAGAAAAGGCAGGGAAAGTGACCTTCCCTGAGGCCACCCAGTAAATAACTTTGCAGCCTGGGAGAAGAGTTCCTGTCACTTGAGCTCCTTTTGCCAGAAATACAAGATTGGAAATGGCAGAATTTGGAATAGAAGCCTCGGTTCAGCGCTTTATCCAGCAACCAACACGGGGCTCTCATTTCTAAGAGTGGAGTGAAAAACATGCTCTGAGAGATAATCTAAATATTAACCATCAGTTTTCCTAAACTCTGAATTAATGGGTTTGGAAAAAAGCTGTTTGAAAGCTTTTGGGGTGATGGACTGCCAGTGTGTGTTTGAAGCATCCTGCGCTGCCTGACAGATGATTCCTTTAGGAAAAAGGGTAAATAAATTTCTGATTTACTGGGAAGTGAATCTGAAGAAGTAGGTGTCAGGCAAGGCTGGGAAAAGGAACCGTGAGAAGAACCACTTAAGGGAGAATATTGAGATGACCTTTCTTACGCTGGGTTCCTTTGTTAATGAAGGCAAAAGTCTCTTTAAAGGGCAGCAAGCCTGAACTTCTGCGGACAGGGTTTGCCAGTCTGGGAATTGGTCTGTGTCTTCTATTACATGAGCCTCTCTATGAATTGTAACCTTTACATATTAAATATTTAATTCTAGGTCAAGATAGCCTAGTTTATGAGGTGGCTGGTACAGTGAGAGAAGAGTAAATACCTGCATTTTATGAGTGTAATTTCAATCCAAATTCCAGGTTTGTTACTCATGCCAAAGATGTACATAAAATCACTATAACAATCAAAACATGAATCAAGGCTCATAAAGCAAACTTGAACTGTTAATGAAGTTTCTTTCAAGGGTTTGTTGCCACTACCAAATCAGCATCGTCGGCTTTTTCACAGCCTAGAGGACAGACTGTTGTAACAAAGAGCTGTTGCCAGTTTTAGTTCTACAAGGTGAATCACTATAACTCTGAAAGCCTTTTCAGGAGTAACAGTATTCATTGGAATACCTTTCCTGGACATTTTCTGCATCTAGGAACATTGCAACATGCATAAAGAGAATGGGAACTTTCTGTCGCTGAACCAATGCTACGTTTTATTCAGACCCAACAGGAATTCAGAAATGCAAAAAGAGCATGATAGGAACAGGCATTACAACTTTGTGAAATATTTTGAATGGGTAAGATTTGTAACTTCAAAAAACGTTCTTTGGGGTAATCAAATGTTTTTATAAACTTGATTACAATTCAACAAATGGCTATCAGATTAGTGGAAATGCTTTGATGGGAAATAAGATTTCAGTTTTCTTTCCTGAAGTGCCATTGAAAAATAAAATTTAGTTGAAACAAGGGAAATAATTGAAATTGAGATACTTAATTTTATTCTGTATGCTGTTATTCCAGGTTTTGTTTAATTAAGTTTTACCGACCAAATTACTTGTTTTTCAGATCAGTCACAAAGAAAAAGAAGCAATTACCCACACTGACTTAATACTGCCTGTAAGAGGAACATAGTCCCACTCAATCATAGTTGCCTGGTTTCCAGAAAATGAAACTGGATTTTGCGTTCCTTAAAAGACATTATTAAAAGTGCCCAGTTCTAAATGCTTTAATGGGACTAAGACCGTAACCTGGCAAATGAAGGGGGTTGAAGAAAACTCTGCTGGAACTAATTGTACCAAAAGAAAGCTACAGAAACCTGTGGTCCACTGTTGGAAGTGTGTTCACAAAGTCTGTATATGAATATGTGCATGGCAAACTAACTCGCCAGATTCCATTAAGGGAAAATATATTTTAAAAATATATAAATAGAATTTGAAAATATTTGCTGGGAAAAGAGAGATAAAGAGGTGTGGTGGGAGAGGAAGAAGTGGGCTAACATTATGAAGCTTTTGATGCATCTTGTGTTTTAACCATTGTGCTTCCATTAACTTCAGAAAAAAAAAGTTTACAGAAACTGAAGTCCTTTCTTACTGTTCTGTCTCCAAGGTACTGATTATCCAATAATGTTTTGTAAAATGTCCAAAGAAGTTCTTAACTTTTCTGGCACTTAGAGTGTCTTACAGAGTTCTGTAGTCAAACGAACAAAGTGTTTCTGTTAAATCCACATGTCTGTGACTTAATGCTTTTGAGCTAAGCAGATTCTGTTAAATTTTGCTTTTAATAGAAAAGCAGAGGAAAAAATAATTGCTGAATTCCCCTGCAGAAAGTAAACTTCTTTTTTTAAACTATTACACGGGGTACTGGCATGAATAATGCAAATCTGAAAGTGATGTTCTTGGTGGAAAAAAGTTCTCAGGACACTTGATTCAACACTAATATTCCTTGTTTAGACCTGGCGATGTTGTTCTTGTTAGCATACAGAACAGTCATTGTTTTCTGTGAAGATCACGTAAAGGTCTATTAAATGGCTTGACAGCTGGAACAGAAGCAATTGCCTGATTTGCATTTTAAGGGAGCTGTAGAGAGAGATGTGCTATCTGAATGTGCTTCCTCTGCTATATTCCTGATAGATGAATAAATACTTGATGTGACTGGAAACATCCAAACTTTGCTTGTGCACAGTTAGTTCTTAAAAATTTCAAATAAATCTTAGAATTCAGCAAGGGTAAGATTCCCCATTAATCTAATGCATCTTTTAAAACTTTCAACAAACTGCCATTTTTGTCATCTTTGTTTATAGTTGTTCCAAATGTTTAAAATAGAAATTTTTCTAGTTTTCCATGACTGATGTTTTTTGCAGCTACCTCTTTGTTTCTGGGACTCTGGAAGTTAAGCAATCCAAAGAAACTGCCCCTTATGCCAGTGATGAAGAAAATATTGCTTTGGTTAGCAGCAAATATCCAGATGTAGTATGCTTAAAGATAATGCATTTGCTGTGGTACCTACAAAAAAACCTGTCCATTGAAGATATGTTGGAAGTCATGTTAGTGACAGTCAATATTGTCTTAAGGTTTCTTTTGTATTGCCTTCATCTGTCTCTTGTCTTTATGGTTAGATCATAAACTCTTGGAGTAAACTGTATCTTTCTGGTCATGTGACAAGCGTGGAAAGGTACTAGTTTAGTTTATGACAAATTTTTTTACAATCCTGTAAGATACTAAACTTCAGGCTGGAAGGTTTACGCTATGAGACAGTATGTGATCCCCGGTTTGGTCCTGTGCAGTAGTTCCGAAATTCCTGGTGTTTGATATGGGAACATTGTGTTAGAATGAGCTATTCAAAAATTCTCAGATATTTTTCCCCAGTAATCCAAATACCTTGAAATTTTCTCTTTTCATTTCTGTCTCCGCTCAGTTATTTATTTGCTTTGTTTCACTGTGAGCAAAACAACTTGACTTTGGCATTTTAATGGTCGCATGTGCTTAACTTTTAGGAGTGAAAATAATGATGTGGGAACAAAGCAACATTCTTTGAAATATTTCTCCAAATGAATTCAGACAAAATGAAAATATTTCCATGATTTTTTTTTTTTAATATCAAATCAGCTTTTCTTCTCTTGGAAAGACATTCAACCAGGGAAAACAAAAATCTTCAAAGAAGCAGTTCTTTCAGAGGATGCTCTGATGAAAATCAGAGAAATTTTTTACACTAATCAGTAGGTGCAAGTAGGTCAGCCACTGAATGCTAATAAAAAAAGTTTTTAAATACCACATTTAAATTTTCAACTCTACGTTAGGTAGTGAGTGACTAAGTTAAAAATGGAGGAAGAAGTATAGCATGGGTAGGAAAATGCAAGCTCTTCCAGAATATTAGACCACGTTCTAGGGGGACTTGTTTGGTAATGACCTTCATTTATTTGTGTCGCTGTGTTCTGTATTGCATTTTCCTTATGCCTTTAAATGTTGAAATCTTTGTAAATGAAATCCACTGTTGGGCATGGTACACTTGCTGTAGAGCACTAATATAATAGCAAGAGCTAGATAAATTTGCATCAAAAGGTTTTTTTTACATAGTGAACCACTCTTTTTGTGGATAGTATGTGGTTCACATAAAATAATTGGGAAAAGGGAAAAAATGCAGTTTTGGGAGAAGATGGAAATAAATATATTAAAAACAATTTTGGTCATTTTTGTAAGGTTGTCAATTGACTGATTTTAGCTGAAATCAATACATGGCCCACCCTTTCTATCAGATGGGAAGTGCCATATCAAATAGTATACCATATACAATTCCAGTGTTCTGTGAAAAGCAGGCAGCTGCTTTGCTAACTCACATTAGTAACTACGTCAGTGACTTTCCTTACCTCCAACTTGTGTGTAAAAATTTGTCAGGACAGATGGTGCTGACAGGAGAAAGATCTTGCAGGAAGGAATGTGGTCATTTTTAAGAAGCGAAAGAAGCAGCTGTGGTTTTGATTATTATTAAGGTAATTATGAAAGGGAGTATTATTGGCACGGAGTCACTTGGTGCACCTGTGACAGAAATGGGTCTTTTGTTGTGCTTCATATTGAGCCAGTGATGGCCAACATCTGCCCTGTGGTAGAACCAGGGTGATAATGCTTTGTGGTCACCAAGATTTATCACCTCTGTTTTTGGCACCTGAGTCTTCCCATAGATGTTGCAATTATAAGTCTTCTGTATTTGAGCAGTGTTTCTCTCGTTCTGCCTTTTGGAGCCACGCTCAGCTCGCTGCCTACCATGAAAGCTACTGACACGGCATTTCACATGTTTGCTCAGCAGTGAAACAAGATCCTGCATACTGCAACTGGTAAAGCAGAGCTAAGGCTTTGCAGATTGGTATTCTGTAATGTTCAGGAAGGAAAATCAGTGAGTGTCTCGCATGGTGTCACACCGTATGTTAATGTCATCCATAATTTTATATCAAAATCCTTCCAGCTACCGTTCATGTAGGGCCAAGACTCAAGTTTCTAGAGGTAAATGGGTCTATATTACGTAGAATAAAAGTTAATCAAGTGGGCAATGATGCTATGGAAAGCAGCGCAAAAATGTAGATGTGCATTGTTGAAAAAAATTGTGATGAGAAGTCTTTCTTCAAAGAATTAGAGGAAATAAATACCGTGTTTAGTAAATAGAGAAAAACAGCAAACGCATAGTGAAATAGGGATGTGTATGACTGGCTGGGGCCGGCGAGGGGTGGCACACAGAGGAAGGGTCTTTCACCGCTCGTTTTGTTTTATGGCAGTTTAAGCTGGAGGAGTCCCGAGTGTCATGGTCACTGATGGAGGTGATCCAGCTGAAAAGTAACCCTTTTTCTGATTTTCTTTTTTTTCTGTTAGGTTAGCCCTCAGCTTCCTAAATTGTCTTGCTGTGCTGTCACAGAGGTGTTGATACCAGTGCCAGGCTACGCGTGGGAAAGTCAGGTCTGGCAATCAGGGGGTGGACCTGTATCAGCCCAGGCTTAAAACTGCTGAAATGGCTGTGGAATTGCAGTCAAAGGTTCAGCCAGTTGTGACAGGCTGAAACTTTCTGCTCTGAGAGGCATCTGTGGCTGTGAGTGAAGGTGAATTTTTAATGAGTGTTTTCTTTGGTCTCAGATGCAGTGATGTCCAGGTATATCCTCAGGGTAAAAAAGCGTATCCTTCTAAGACTTCTGGGAAGTGTGGAAATATTCTGAGCATCACTTCAGAGATTGGCTGACTGCTCTCCAGAAGGATTATGTGACTTTTTTTAAAAAGGTCACATTGAACTGGGGAACGGGAAATCTCCCAGCTTATATTCCTGTAATTTAACCACCGTTGCCTCCAACTTGCAAATGTGTGGGAGTCGTCTCAGTATGCAAAAACATCGATCTTTCAGTGGTAGTGGTTCTCAGGTAGTATCCTGTCCTGGACAGACCTTAACTTTGTATTTTATTTTATCTTTTATAAAAAGTCACTCATAGTCATATTTTTGATGCAGCACTACTAAGCTGGTGTTTGGTCAGTAATACCCAGTTCAGTTCAATCATGGCACCTATTTTGTCAGTGGCTGCAAACGAAGCCCATAATGAAAATGCCGCTTGAACAGTGATTCAACAAATGCTGCTTAGTGGTCTTCTGCTTAATAAAATGTATTAATGGATCACTCGGAAAAATATAGCTGTAGATTTGGTTTACTGAAAATCGTTTACGTGATGCTGATTTTTCACACTTTAATTTTTATGGGAAAATTTAGGCTCTCTGTGTATATAAAATAACTCAAACTGAAGGAGCACAAAGGTGCAAAGGTAATGTGCCTCAAAGTCAAACACAAAAGGAGGCTGGTGATAGACAAGCTGCTTTTTATCCTCTTTGGGGATTTTAATATTTCTCCTTCACGACAGTGTAAATTCCATTTGATCACACTGAATTCTCATAATTCTTATCTGTATGGCTGATGGAAATGTCAAGTTTCAGGGTGGTAACAAAGCTTGGTGCTTTAGCTAGCCTCATCAGCATGTGGTGTTCAATCATCATCGCAATCGCATCACAAAGTCTTCGTGTTGTCTTTGATTCTTGAATGACATTACACACGTAAGACTTCATTCTTATTTGCGGTAACTCCTCTGTGCACACACCTGAAGGGGGAGCAAATTATTTACATGGGCTTTAAGTTCTTTCTTTACATTAGTGGGGTGGCGTAAAATAAACTTAATGTAAATAAGTCTGACTACATGTGACATGCCCCAGACCGATGAGTCTGTGGTACAAAGCTCAGGAAATGAGTCCTGAAGTCTGGACGCATTCACTATTTCATCTGCTGCTATTCTCGTGATATAAGGTTGGTTTTATGACGTGTGCAGTGCAAGGCGGAAACGCGCATGTTAGCTTAGGGGCAGGCAGCAGGATGGATAGTTGTAGTAGGAATGTTGTTACAACTCCATCCAGAAGCAGAGCGTGTAAATGAGGGTCAGGACCACTATGTTACCACTGTTGTACTTGTGCACTCGCTTCAGTGTTTTTGTGTGGTACTGTACTCTGCCTCGTAGAGATACCTGAAGTGTCTTCTGGGACTGCTGATGGGCTCATGTTTTAAAAAATGGTGACCTACTTGAGAAGGTTGTCAATGCAAGAAAAAGAGACCGTTTGATATACACTGTGCAGGCTGAATAGGGATTAGAGGCATTTAACTGTGAATCTTGTATCCTTCAGGTTTTATGGCCAGATCCTTTTATTCTTTTTAATCTTCACAGAATAGAAGGGTAGGGGGAAGGGAAGAGGAGAGGAAATGATCTTATTACAACTTTAGAAACTGTCTTTGTAACTGAGAATAAGAAACTCCAATGAAACGGGAATGAGACAATAAATTGTCTCCGCTTACATGTTACTAACTTGCCGTTATTTTCATTAAACATTCACAGGCACAATTTCAGTTACTTAAATCAACATGATGACCTACTTTAAAAAAAAATCAGTTGGAAGAAAATATACCTTTAAGTATATTCAGTGATGGCTTTATAAACTTTATAGAGTATGTAAGTATGTGCATATAAGGCTCCCGCATCAGCAAAAAGGCCAGCAGAATGGCAAGGGGTGTCTTTAGTCTATGTATCCTTTTTGTGTAGGTGACTTAAAATACCTTTGCATCCAAGTTACAGTTTAGGGAAAACAAAAAGAAGTCCCTACATCAAGTGTACTTAGGCACACTGTTTATTATAAACAATACACTTCGGGGAAATCATGTTCCCATTGAAGCTGGTGATACAGTTCTCTTTTTTTTTGGTGGGGCCAAGATTTCAGACGTTGTTCTGGCTCTGAGAAAATTCCAGATAAAAGTTCAGTACCTGCAGTAACTTCACCGGTCATTGGGAATAATCCATGTAGTATTTTTTCTTGCAAAAGACTGAGCAGCGTAATTCTAATCCAGAAAAGTATTTGGGTCAGGTAATTAACTTCAATTGTGTGAGTACTATAATTTAATTGATTCAGAGAATCCAAGTATTGTTTTACTACTTGCATTCACTCCCTGAGCATGTAGAATAGGAATGTATCGAATCAGTTCTCATTTCTGGTAATACTGAACCAGCCGCTTCACTAAAGATAAGAAACAAACAAACGAGCAAGCAAACAACTAACCACTAGTCCAATTCGTCTGGTGATGAGAAGGTGAATAAGCTCAGGTCTATCATAACATCTTGTATCTACGCTGAAGTTAAAAAATTGTCTAGAGCACAATCTCACTTTCATTTTTATTTTATTTTGGCTTACAGGCAGGCTGATTTCATTATGACAACTGCTATTCTACAGAAATATTAATAATCTGTGTTTCCTATGTGACAACATAAATTTTATCAGTTACCAGTAACAAGCATCATAAAAATAGTTTGCAGTAGTTCTTTCTTGACAGCTTGATAATCCACAGTGCAGAAATAAGACATTCTCTGGGGCTCCTTTTCATCACTAATGTAGTGCATGAATGCAGACCTTTTATTTTTAGTGTATCTTAGAATTGGGCAAAGATATTATTTGGCATTATCACAGTACAAGTGCTCTTTGTTCAGGTCTGCTCCGATTCCTGTAAAACACTAAATCTTGCCTTCTTAATGCGTGATCATACCTTGCTGTAATAAATGTTAAAAACTAATGAAAAAGAAAAATTAAACCCCAGCTGGCAACTAAGCACCACACAGCCGCTGGCTCGCTCCCCCCACAATGGGATGGGGGAGAG
>NW_008794601.1:818810-831476 GCF_000699145.1 Aptenodytes forsteri | reverse complement strand
GCTCCATCACGCGTCACGGTGACTTGGGAAGACAAACGCCATCGCTCTGAACATCCCCCCATTCCTTCTTCTTCCCCCAGCTTTATATGCTGAGCATGACACCATATGGTGTGGAATATCCCTTGGGTCAGTTGGGGTCAGCTGTCCCGGCTGTGTCCCCTCCCAGCTTCTTGTGCTCCCCGAGCCTGCTCGCGGGTGGGGTGAGCAGGCAGAAAAGGCCTTGACTGTGTGTCAGCACTGCTCAGCAGTAACGAAAACATCTCTGTGTTATCCACACTGTTTTCAGCACAAATCCAGCACGCAGCCCCATACCAGCTACTGGGAAGAAAATTAACTCTACCCCAGCCAAAACCAGCACAAGTTGAACTCCTGAGATGTATAGCAACAGCACTTTAACTTGCACTTCAATTTTGCACAAATAGCTTTCTATTTTAGTGCTTTGCATTTATGAAAAAAACACCCCGAAGTTCCATTTATATTGAAGATGCAAGACTACCATAATGCAGCTAGATTAGTTACTGTCATGTATCTTTTATACTGCAAGCCCTGTTGGCAATCCATGTCAGTTACAAATTAAGTTGCATGGAGGTATAGTTCTCAATAGAAATCAATTTTCAGCACAAAATGCCTTATTTGCAGTTTTATGGCTTAAAACTACTTACATGAAGTGATTTATTGTTTGCAGTTAGGAGGTAAGGCTATTGAGGGGATGACTCTCTGATTTTGACTTTTTTAGTCTTTATTGGTGGTGTGTGCTTTCAAATATTAAATGTAAAATGATACTTTATTAAATATAAAATTAGTCTCAGTCATTACAGTGTACCAATCTGTTGTTGCATGGGAATTTGCATAATATGCAAGATTTTGCCCAGTGAATGGCATGATGTTCCTCAAATTATACGAGCTATATTTCAAGCTGCCAAGGAGTGGAAAGGTGAAGACCAGGGGTTGCTGAAGGTAATGCAAACTGAATCTTAATTACCGTATTTATTTATAAATAATGACGGCAGTGGTGCCATGGAAATAGAATAAAAGGGTAGCTGGATTACTGCGTAGGCCAGGTCCTCCGTAGCCATAAACTTGTTTCAGCGAAGGGGTGCCATTTGGCTTCAAGTTAATGTAAACTGTCTACCTTACCTGAGGCTGAGTTCTAATATAACTGTATTTGTAGCCTGAAGTAAGAATATATCTTAACAGAGGCAGCGTAACAGAAAGCTGAAATGGAAGTCCATTTCTGCACTTTGTCTGCGCTTGAAATTAACTTCTTGTTCATGGTATTAGTGGGGATTTAATACAAATTTCCTTTGCAGAAACAGAAGTCCTCTCTCTTTAGCGATCTATTCCTTATGCACAAAGAGAACAACAGCAACAGGGACATAGGGCTGTGCAGAGCTGGAGTGCAGGTGTGTTGTGCAGTGTTGGACACGCACTCCTTTGGAAAGCAATAATGTCACTTTGGCAACAGCTTCTGAAGTTTGACCTCACATTGATTACACCAGTGTTTTGCTGGTGAGGTTTGGGCTACAGTCAGGCATTTGCATTTTATGCTTGCTGCCTTAGCAACGTTTAGTTCTGTTTGTGTTTCCAGCTTTGTAGAGTAAATGTCTGGTTGTATTACACATTGTCTAATTGTGAGAGGTAACACGAGTAGCTGAAAATAACGGGGAAAATGTACCAAATGAAATGCATCCTGTCCTAACATGACTGCATAGCCTCAAAAAATGAAGTGCTCTGAAGGAAAACAGCTGTCTGCAGCCATACGCTTCCAGTTTTTCATAGGCTTGTATTTGACAGCTTCTCATATACCACAAGACTATTTCAGTATCATGTGGTCACTCACAATCAATACAACAGAAAAGGCTTTTCTACTTTCTTGTGCTTTTAATTTCGAGGCTATTCATTACTGTCTTCCAGTGCTGCCTAATATCTATCCGTTCATCCTCGTTCAAGTGGCTTTTCTTCTTAAAAGATGGAAATGAGAGACGCCTCTCTATCTTGATTAAAATCTCCACTTTTTTACTTTTTAACTACCGCTCTGTATTTAATAATCTTTGCTCTGAAGCATTGATTCCTTAATATTGTGGAAACATACTTTAAAAATTACTGCTTCATCATTCTTCTTGTTCTAGTGTACAAAATCATTTCTGTGCACCTGATGAGGACTTCATCATATGTGTAATCTAGTTGAATGACCCTAGTGTGGTAGGTGAATTTACTGTAATAGCATCCCCTGCAATAATTCCTTTATAAAGTCTTATGCTGGGACTCAGTGTTGACAAGCATTGTTGCATGAGATGTTGTTAACTGAATATTTGATGGACATGGTCACGATATGCGGTGTTGACATTCTGAAGCTGAAGGCTTGATGATGTAGTCGCTAAGTTTATTAGTGTTATTTCATTAGTGACACCTACAACTCACTGTAACAGGCCATGAACCCCTTCCATTAGGTGTTGTACAGACAGGGTAGAAAGGTGGCTCTTGTTGAATACAATCTAAGTAGCTGCATTACTGCCCACCCCCCCCCCCCCACCCAGAAGCACAGGAACAACATCCCTTTTAAGAAAACAGTCATTGTCATCTGCTGTGTGCTTGGATCCAAATCAGAGGCAAAAACAGAGGTTTTTGCCTTAACACAAAGCATGTTAATGTTAATCTCAAGCTGAACTTTTAAGTGTAGGAGTAGCATGTGTTGAAGAGAGTGATGTCACGTAGGGAAAATTTAAGGCATTAAACAAAAGGCCACTCAGTAAGGTAGAGACTGTTGTCAAGCTTATGTGACTGTGGATTGTTGCAGCTGGGACATATGTGTGGGAAGGAAGGAAGCTGAGACGGGAGAGAAGAAATTTAAGAGCATTTTTAGGACAAGTGTAGTGAGTTGCTTGTTCTGTCAGCGTGTGTGCTATCTGCTTCTCCTGTGCTTTATGGGGGAGGCGTGCGAGTGCCTGCATTGGAAGGAGTACTGAACCCCACGGTAGTATACAAAACTGGCAGGGACTCAGCTTTTTCTTACACTTTATTTACGTTTGTCAGCCTGTGAGATTTGCTTTTTGTTGTTTACAGGCTCTGTTTTTCTCTCTTTCATTACTTGCATTTTATTTTCTGCAAAGATAATGTGCCTCAAAGTCAAACACAAAAGGAGGCTGGTGATAGACAAGCTGCTTTTTTATCATCTTCAGTGAATTACTGTCATTTGCTAAATATGTGACCCGCTCTCTTTTGCTCTTTTTGCATCTTGGAGACAAATATGTAGTGCAGCTGGGAATCAAAAAAGGTTGCCTTGACAAAAACAAGCTGGTATAGTAGCTGCAAGCTCTGTAATTGCCCAGCCGTATTCCTCCATCAAAACAGCTACAACTTGTGCCTTGGTGATTATCAGGAATGTGTGACAACTGCCACTAAGTGCATTTGATGTGCTGGGTCTTCACTATTTTAAAAGCATCTTTGAATATGCTGTGTTCTGCTAATTGTCATCAGTTAAGAATTTGGCACTTATGGCTTCTACCTTTTCCATGTATTTATCCCTATGGAGTCAGGAAGTATTTCTTGAAGAAACAGTGTGTTGTCTTAAAAGCCTCTTGCATGTGGAAGACACAACACACCAGCAGCTCTTTGCTCTGAGTTCTGGCAGAATGCAGGATATTTGGATCTTTTTTCTCTCTTTATGGCGTTTATTGCTGGCAAGACATTCATAAAGGTGTTGCTGAGGTTGATGTAGGCCACGTCAACATTCCCTGCAACAGTGCAGGCAAGGAGCTGAAACAGCATAACCCTTGTAAGATAGACTGAAGCTAGTCAGCAAGTGACGAGAGGTTTGGGGCTGGATTTGCAAAGGTGTTTTGGTGACTGTGCAGTTATCTTAAGTACTGTTTATCCCCTAGTGTGCTAGGCACAAAACAGAGTAGTCTGTTTTTCAAAGCATTAATAATCTGAATATAAAACAGAAGGAAGCAGATGGGTATAGACAGATGGAATTGAAGGAAACTGTAGAACAGCATTGGTCTCGGTACATGTGTCAAGATTTTTTTGTTGCCATTGCAACAAAAAAGGAGCGTTAGATGAGAGTTTGAAGGGAAATAGGATGGCTCCTAACAAGGGCTGAGGTACCGTGTCTCAGATTTCCTGAAGGCAGCTGGAAAACTTAGCAAGTTGGCAATGAAGGATGCAGCTGTGAGAAAAGGCAGGAATTGACTTCTTGGTACTGGAGGAAAAAGATTGTGATACGTGCATAGTGTGTGTCCACTGACATGGTGCAGGCTCATGCAGAGACACACAGATTTTATATAGAAATACCAAGCTATTCTGTAAGTAACTCCGGAAAAAGAAAATCAGATGGCAAAAGAGAAATACTTAGACACTGTTGCTTTCTGCCAATATCTAGTATTCTCAAAAGTTTTGTCCCATTGAGACACCAGAGTCACTGCCTAGGATGTTTTGACTTTAATTGTGATGGCATTTGCTATACAAGGTGAACTTGTAGCTTGAATTTTAGCTGACAGGAGGAGCTGACACTTGGGGGGTGAGGGGGTGGGGTTGCTGCCCTATGCCCCCTCACCCTCCCTAATACATCAGATGCATATAGGATGAGTAATGTATGCGTGCACAGTTGGTCTCTGCCTAAAAGAGCTTGCCATTGGAAGATAGGTAGCAAAATAAGTATTTTCTCTATATAGCAGGTATGGAACGGAGTTAAAGAGGTGGAATGACTTGTCTTGGCTCACAGGATAATTCTACAAGGGAGTTCAGACCTCTTGAATCTTCGTCCCCTTCCACAGACACCACATACTGTTTTTTGCCTCAATTACTTGATAGTTTCCTAATTCTCTCAAGTATCCTTGGATAGACAGATCAGATTGTCTTCATCAGAAAGGAAAGACGCTTTTTCCCCTTAGCAGTTCACTGCATACACAAAAGTAACTGCGGCATTTGAATTTGTTGCAGTCTGTCCTGGCAGATTACCTTCTCCTAACTGGCAGAATGTTGAGCCCAGTGCAAAGGGGAGAGGCCACCAAGAAGACATCGCTATTTCCTCCTCCAGACTTGCCCCTTTATATCTATTTACATTTGATATTTCCTCAGATTGCTTCTGAGAATTATGGAGGTCATTAGTGACAGGAGGTAGTAAGAGGAATCGAATCATTTTGTGCTCCAGAGAAAATTCCCTGGGACTTTGAAGCATGTAAAACCCCTCTGGAGTCCATATCCGTAAGGAACAAGTGAACCTGAGGTGTTGTATCTTGAGCTGGACTCCTTAATACCTAAATGTACACTGTATGTACAGAGCTGAGGGAGAGGAGGATTTAAACCCTGGCTTTAAAATTTTATTTCATTTAATCTTTTTCAGAACATGCTGAACTTTGTTTCATTTAACTTTCAACGTGTTGAACTTTGCTTCTTGCCAATACACTGATGTTCCTTTCTGGTCGTGAAGTTAAGGTTGATGCTGGCAGAGTCCTTTCTGACGGTGATGTTCCATTTCACTAAGCAGGAAGAGCATTAGAAGATGCCTTTTCAGTCTCCCTGACTAAAGGGAGAGAGTTGGGTTTAATGTCTGAATACTTTGCGAGGATTCTTTCTCCTTTCACAGGTCATGTGTTAAAATTACTCTGCTTCAGACCTCTTACCCTGAGGATTACTTAACTGTATTCTCTTGCCAAATAGCAAACTGAATGTCATTTTTCTCAGCCTTATTTACAGTAAGCTCCCTTTATTCAACACAGAGGCAGGAAGGGATTCTTAAAGTGGACATAGATCACGTTTATGTTCACTTAATTCCCCTTTACTCTGCCAGAATGATGTAAATCAACCTTAGAACAGACCACAATCAGATACTCTCTATCAATGATTTTGCAGTGGGAACTGCAGTAAAGCTAATTCATTTAGCCTTCCTTAATAGTAGGTCACTCATTATTTACACAGTTTACAAGTCATGTGAAGTTATGTTTTATTAGCACCAGAGCCAGAAAGATGATGCCAGGAGGAACATTTCCATCTATTTAGATGTGCCCCAGTTTACTCAAGGCAACATTTATATTCTTCATTTTCACCATCTATACCTGCCACGTTTGAGCTAAATTCTGGGGGTGGGAGAGATCTTAGGAAGCTATTAGGAAGTTCCAGTTGACCTAAATGAAATAGCTTTGAGACATCTGTGTGAATAATATTCCTTCTGCATTCATTGACTTATCAACTATTCCTTTGCAGAGAACCTACCTGGGTACCCTCATGAATTCAGGTCCCATTTAACCCTTCGCAAGCAGTGCCATTGGTCCCTCTCTGTTCTGTTTGGTTTTTTTCTTTCTCCCTCCTGTGGAGTATTTAAGGGTGAAAATCTATCAAAAGCTGCCTGCTACAGAAAGAATATGTAAGACATACATGCCGCTCTACTGGGAAAGGATCTCTTTAACTAAACCACCAACTATTGCTGGCTGAGATGGTTAGCTGACCAGAAACGCCACTGAGAAATGTCTCTCAAGTGTGATCATACTGAACAACAATTTTAATATTTGCTACAGGTATATTCTGGTACAACTTTATAGCATTAAGCAGTGTGAGAACATAGCGTAGAAGAAACAGCTAAGAAATATCACTGGCAAGGGCTTCTGATATTAGCCTACTTGGCATTTGTGTAAAACATGTTCCCTCTGCCCTAGCTTCTCTAGCATTCTGTGAAATGAAGAGGATGATTTTCTTTAATAATAGTTAATAACACTTCAAGATCCTGAATAGCTCATTCCAGGTACAAATGATCTTATTGTCCAATTATAGAGCATGCAAGTGCTAGGAGAGGAGACTAAAAGGAAGAGGAGTGGAAAAAGCACAAAAGAAGAGACACGCTCTCCTCGGGATTGTGCAATGTACCTTCTTCTGTATATCAGTTCTAAAAAAGTAAGGGATCATTAACTAGACTTTTTTCCCAAACCTTGTACTGTTAGCAATTCTATTAATAATGAGCACTCTCCTGTTAAGCAAACTACCCAATGATTAATCCATTAGCAATTCTGTTGCAGAAAAATTCATTGTAATGTCTATTCAGAAGGCACATTCTTGACAGACCTTTTTTTTGGGGGGGGTGGGGAGGGAAGTATTGTCTACTTACGATATAAAAGCTTGGCTTCCTAAACTTAATGAAGAATTAATGAGTTGCATTATTCTATAGTACTCTAGCAAAATCTGCTCACAAATTAACTGTACTTCCTGTTCTCTGCCTTTAAAACTTCTTATGGCATGCTCAAGTTTTCTCCAGGTTGTTCTCCTTTTTTGTTAGGAGCAGCAAGATTATGTAAGAAAATGGCAGCAATTATGATATTAGCATAATGGGAACAATTAGTACAGCAAAATCCAAGTTTTAATTGAAATGCACTCATGTCTTTTTAGAAGGTCTTTGTCATATCTTGATTTACCTTCTGGTTGTTATAATGTTCTGCTTTCTATTAAGCGGGGATGAAAGCCAAATGAAAGCATTCAGGCAGAGAAGACTATAAGGAAAAAATATGGAAAAACAGCCTTGTAGCTTTGATATCTGACAAGGGCTCAGTTATAGTGCTCATTGATAATTTTCCCTTGAATCCTTTTGGGAAGGAGGATTAGGTGTTCAAAAAAGGACATCATGGAACCTGTATTTTGTCCTGGGAAGAAACCCTTGGAAAACCAAAAGTTTGATTGTGGAAACTTGGGTGTGTGGAAATCTTCAGTGTCAAAAATAAAACCAAAACTGTTTTCACATCAGCTCAGCTGAGAGAAATATAGATCATGTTCCCCACTCTCTCTCCCTGTTTGCTTTTTCTAACTCCAGACAAGGCAATTTATGTCTTAGTAACACTGTTTTCCACACAGAAAGGGATTATAAATATTTCCTTACAACTCAGGGTGGTGTTAAGTGTAAACAGTGTGTGGTACAGGAGGCTGGTAGTGGGATATAAGCTTTCTGACCAACTTTATTAAAGCTTGTATTTAATTTTATTTGAGCAAATAGCTACATTTGATTTGAAACCTTTCCTTAGGTGAAAAGGGAACTGGAGAATGTTTCTTTTTTTTTTTATTTTATTATTATTTTTTTTAAATCTACTTTTGCTCTTTCTCAGGTCTTTCCCAGAAAAGAAGATCCATTTATCGTAACTGATTATAACGTTCTCCTTTTCAGTTAGTTGGCTCTTTGCACTGCATTTATTACTTGCTGCCATGAATCCTCTAATTCTTATTTGGAATTAGAGGAGCCCCATCTGCAATGCTAAGCAACTGTAGGACAGAGTTGGAGGCACACGGCTGTCTGTCTGAAGCTGTCTGTCTGTCTGAAGCTGGCTGTTTATCCATATAAATTGTCTCTTTTGCCCATGCTTCCCTCAGGCACCTGAGTGAGGGCAGTGCTCCCTCCCCGCTCCATTCTTCTATCTGTTATATCACGGAATTAGAGGAGCCCCATCTGCAATGCTAAGCAACTGTAGGACAGAGTTGGAGGCACACGGCTGTCTGTCTGAAGCTGTCTGTCTGTCTGAAGCTGGCTGTTTATCCATATAAATTGTCTCTTTTGCCCATGCTTCCCTCAGGCACCTGAGTGAGGGCAGTGCTCCCTCCCCGCTCCATTCTTCTATCTGTTATATCACTAAATGTCATGAGCTCTGACAAACAACTGATTTATGATGGACACTTTAAAACTCCCTAGGAAAGTCAGGAGCTGTTTGGAAGAAAAAGCAGAGTATTAACTTGAAGATGTTAAACTAAAAAAGTCCAACAGTGTCCGTGTTTTGGAATTCCTCTAGTTAAAGGATGCTGGAGGGGATTGTTTAGGTGCAGACATATTCAGTCCTTTATGATTTAACCTTCTGTCATACATTACAGATACATAGGTTTCTTTAAAGATAGAGCTAGGAGTACAGTTTTTAGAGGAGTATAATTCCCATTTTTATACTTGGTGTAAGTTCTTAGCACCCTTTGTGCAAGCTGGTAATGTTTCTGGAGAATGAATATGACTTAGGTACTTACCTACTGTACTTAGTTGTTTTAGAAAACAAGAATTTCCATCTGTGAATCAATGCCTTACAGAGCAGAACAGTGTTTGAAAATCCATGGCAAGTTGGTTTATAAGCCTTTTTCTTCCCACCCCATAGAGAAGTTGTTCCTTCTTGGTTCTGGTTTTTACTACTGGATCATTCTGGGAGGCCTGGGGATATTCTGCATCAAAAGCATTTGGCTGACTTCCAGTAATGTTTAAGAGTGTTTAAGGTACTGTGAGTAGACTTCAGTGAAAGACACCGAGATACATCACTAGATTATGATGATTAGATGCATGTTTTACAATTACAACTTACCTACTGAATTTTTAAAGAAACTGCAATAGAACAGATGACAAGCATTTTCTCTGTAGCTCTAGATTTTGATTAACCAAGCAAACTGGGTTTTTTCCTTATTCTAGGAGTTGAGATTAATAGATTGTTCCGCACTTAAATGACACTGACTCATTTAGGAGGTGAAGTGCACTGTTATGTCCTTTATTTTACTGTCTAAAGTACTTTTTTTTTTTTGAACATACATAATTGTTTTCAAGGGATTTCATTTCCTAGTGTTATTAGTCACAGGTAAATGGAATTAACACCCGTATCATCTTTAATAATGTGCAAAGAACAATTGCACTAAAGTATTCTCACCAGCTAAGAGGACATCGCTGCTCTATCTTACTAGTTGACCTTTCTCACTAGACAGGTTAGCTCTTATTTTGCAACTAAGCTGTTGCTGCTGTGGTTTGTATAAAGTCGGTGGTTTACAAATATATATGTCTGTAGTTAAAACCCTGGTGTGGGTGGTCACAATCCAGAAAAATTAATCCCTAATCAGACAGCATTTGCTAAGCTATTTGGTAGTTTCACAGTAGAAGACTCCGAATGCCCCACAATAAAAAGCCCATGAAAAGAGTGGTGGAAGAGGAAATAGTCCTGTGAAAATGAACTCACCTTCTACATGTGCAGCAAAGCAGAAAGAGGACAATGACATGTTTAGATATTTGTCACTGCTTATCCAGTGTGCACAATTTTGTCTAACTTGACGTGTAGGGTGATTTTAGTTAACAAATTATAGTTAGTTTGTTACAAAACTAATAAAGGTAGAATTGTTTTCCAGTTTATGCAATAAACCCAAGTTAGTGTAAAGAAATTCATCCTTTTATGTGGTAATAAGAAACCTCTCTTTCCCCACTAAAAATTTGACTTTATAATTGCTTAAAACTTAATTCTTAAAAATTACTTTTCCTGTCTTTCCTTCCTCACCTTTACTGCAGCCTTTTTAATAGTGGCATGGTAATCACATATGGTTTTCTAAATAAAGAGTTGGAAGAAGAAACGCCATTTTCTTTATCTGTATGCTAAAATTCCTGTATACCTAACACCCTTTTTTATGCTTGTGTTACCTTAGCTCAGAAAGTTAGACTGGCAGGGGCTTTTGGCAGCACAAATTGAATCTCTATACCTTCTTTCCCTGGGAAGTTAATGGGATTTAGCTGTGTACTTGCTGTTTGTGCCTAAGAGAGGATGTCCTAAATGCTTGAGCAAACATAATCTTGAACCATCCCACGTGTCTAACAAGAAATTGCAGTCACTGAAACTCTGCAGTGTAGGTCTAGGCAAGAAAAAGACCTCATTGGTATACTACAACCTGCTCTCAAGGAAATCAGCGCCAAACCACTGGGTCTGTGTTTCACATTGACATATTGAGGTTTTAACACCTTTCAATCTCTGCGTCGTTAGCCCCTTAGTGCAGGCTGATACCCCTGACCTCAGAAATCACTGTAGACCCTGTGTTCTGTAAGCTAATTGTGCAATGCTTAAAAGTGTTAAAAGGTGGTGAGAAACGTGTGAGGGTATTGCTCCTCACTAGGAGAAACATAGCTTTAAATTCAGTATCAGCCAAGATCTGTGGCCTTGCCTGAGGACAAGAAGTACCTGGTCACCTGCTCCCAGCAAGAGCGTGGCTCCCCCCCGTAGATGCCTGACAAAGCAGTGGATCGAGCTGCAGCACAAATTGGAATTGATGGCGAGAAGTTGCCATCAGTGAGCAGGCTGGCAGCATTTTACCGCTGTGTGAAGCAGAGGCTCCCACGCCTGATTTGATCAACAATCCCTGTGGGACTTCAGAGAGAGCAGGAGCTTTGCCAGAGAAGCCCATGAGCTAGATTCTCTCTGATGTCCTGCTGACACTCCAGTGTGTGCCATCATTCGAGGTATAGTTTTTTTGCCTAAAAAAAAAAACTGAGGATGTGTGAAACTGTTAAAAATGGCAGCACAGAAAACTTCTGCTACAATTTACTTTGATTAATGGATAGCTGAAGGAAAGTATTTTGCAGAAAATTTACAAATTGAAAAGTGTTTGTTTCAGAATATCAGCAATGTTTCAAAAATGCATTACGGCATTGTCATGAATTGATGCATTCCATTGATCATCCCCTTCTGGACAGAAAATGAAATAAAAAAAAACCCAAGCCATTTCTTCAATCACAAATGGGCATAATAATGAGTGTGTTTCCTTTTCGGGATGTTTGGCTTCTCACATTTGAAAGATATAATGTCATGTACAGAACTTAGAAATTGTAGCTGGTATGGGAGTTATGATTTGACAGCTGCTGACTCCAAACATTTAATTAAAAGTCAAGGTGGAAAAGTAATAATTTATCAGTACTATAAAAGGATTTGTCTTATAGTTAGAGGCATTTGGGGGTCAAAGATCCTAACCTTGCTCAATAAAAAGGGGCTTGGTTTAGTGATCACTGATTCAACATCATTTAAATGTTCAGCTGAAAAAAATGTAATGGAATGTAATGGTACATAAATTCTCCAAGGAGAAAATAAAGTCTATATGTATGTCTATATTTTATATCCTGAATGTTCTGCAGTTTGACAAGGACATGGATGGAGTTATCTTATGCTGGTGGCAGTAGAACGTTGATTAAGAGCTCAGTAGCAATTATGATTTGGCTGGTGCCAGCAAAACTTTATAGCCCACTAGTCTCATGTGGATGCACTACCTACATCTGTAACTAACTGGTTAGCTTCCAGAGAGGATAGCTTTCTGCTCTTCAACCTAACATTACTAGAGAGAAGCCTGAGGGCGGCACGCCAATGTTGAGGGACAGTGTGCTAGTGAGGTCTTTTGGTCTGCCGTCTCAGTGGAGGTACGGGATGGAGATCCATGAGGCAGCAAAGATAGAAGGGTTATGGATGTGTTAGAAACCACGGAAGCACCTGAGACTGGTCATGTAGGAATTAGGGCTTCTTCCCGCAAAAAGGTGGTGGGATCAGTAGCCCAGCTGAAGTGCATCTACACCAATGCATGCATCATTGCAGATTTCAGCTCATGGCACAAAATGTAAATTTCAGCCTATTTCTTACCTCCAAAACACACTCCATTGTTTTGGAATGTCTCAAGTCAAACTCTTCAGAAGGGATAGGCGAGGAAGGAGAAGTGGTGGGGTAGCCCTGTACATTAGGGAGTGTTTTGATTGTCTAGAGCTTAATGATGGTGATGATAGGGTTGAGTGTTTATGGGTAAGAACCGGAGGAAGGCTAACAAGGCAGCTATCATGGTGGGAGTCTGTTATAGACCACCCAACCAGGATGAAGAGGCAGGCAAAATATTCTATAAGCAGCTGGGAGAAGTCTCACAATCGCTAGCCCTTGTTCT
>NW_008794601.1:738154-817500 GCF_000699145.1 Aptenodytes forsteri | reverse complement strand
CAGGGGAGGTTTAGATTGGACGTGAGGAAAAATGTCTTTACTGAAAGAGTGGTGAAACATTGGAACAGGCTGCCCAGGGAAGTGGTGGAGTCCCCATCCCTGGAGGTATTTAAAAGACATGTAGATGTGGTGCTTAGGGACGTGGTTTAGTGGTGGACTTGGCAGTGCTAGGTTAACAGTTGGACTCTGATCTTCGAGGTCTTTTCCAACCTAAACGATTCTATGATTCTATGATCACATCTCTTCTATTAATTGCTTGCCAAAGGAGAGTCTGATTCTTTTTTTTTTCTTCCCTACTTTGATGTTATATAGACTGAAAATATTTCCTTTATTTAAAAAGCTGTTAGGTACTCTAATATCACAGTTTAACGAAGCAGTTGTTTGAAAGAGTTGGAATTGGGGAGTGATGGCAGGAGGAAGGAGTCTTGGCTGTTGGCACTGTTTTGCCAAGAATTTCTTAATGACTTTGCAAAGTTGTTTATCCTACTTCAACCTAGTGTGTATGCTCCAGAGTTACCACCTCTGCTGTTTGAAATAAACTTAATTAGGCATTTATTTTATAGTGTCTACACTTAGACCTTGTCTCATGATTTTGAGATGGTAGAGGTGATTGCAGCATGTCACACCAGAAAAATAATTCGTTGTGCATTAATTAGAGCATCTCCAAAATTGGATCTTCTTTCAGAGATAATTTTCAAAATGGTTATCCCTCATTTGGAATTTTTGACCTTATCAAACAGTTTTGTTATGGTAAGATGAAATGAGTGCTTTTTGACTTCAATGTTCTGATGCTTCGAATGATTTAAAATGTTATTTTTCTGCTGCCATTATTAATTTCTCACGTGATTTCAATGAAAGCAGTGTATTTGCATAGGCTGTCTTTGCTTTTATCGATGTTCTGTAGGAGAAAGCTCTTCTGTTAGAAGAATACTGGCTAAGCTACATTGACCACAGGAACAGTACTCTGAATCCTAACCTTATTATTTATACTTAATTTTAATTTAAAAATGCTTAGTTGCCTATCCAAGATTAGCAGTCTGCTGTGCCTTCAGTAGAAATAATCGCCTCCTGGAAGCATCTGTTATCGAAGTAAATGAAACGGGGAAAGAATGAGGAGTAGGAAGCAGCATTTTTAGAGACTTTGTGAGGGACAGGATCAGCCCTAGTCTGTGTCATGTGCAAACTCACAAAGGCAGCATAGGGCAGAGGCAGAATACCTGCCTTCTAAGACCTAATCCTGAACCAAATTCCAAGTTTCAGGGGACCAAAATTCTGCTTGATGTATTAATACTGAAAGTGTTAGTATGAAGTGAACCTTCACCAAGGTGTTCATGTTACAAAAGACTTTTCATCTTATGTAATTAATTCCAGATTTGCTCAATTTTCTTCTGTTCCCTGATTTGGCTGCAAGATCACAACTAAGGCAACAAATTGCACGTTGCCGCTGCTCAAACTAATGATGGCAACAAATAATTATGAGTAATTGGTAATCAGAGATATATGTAATAAATCATGTTAAGCAATTTTGAATCACGGAAAATACTTAAAAATGGAATCTTCATATGGATAATTTATTAATAGAGGAGGACAAAGTTAGTAACATTAGGCTGGAATTTCTGAGGATGCCTGAATGGGTATTTAGATCCCACTGAAATTCAATAAGAGATCAACACCTTTTCCCTTCTCACCCTTTTCCTTTATAAAGATCCCATTGCTTAAGTTTGTGCTATTTATGCTTTGTCTGTGTCTGCTTTTAGTGCTGATCCCATAAACAAACTGTTGGCTACAATAAGTTACTCCTCAAAATGCTTAAATTCTCAGAAACCATCAATCACGCAGTTCAACAGACACAGGGAGACTGGTATATTCACACCAGAATTTGCTAAATGAATTATGGAGCTTATCTTACTTGGAGCACTTTGGTATCTTCAGCAAAAAGTATACGGATGTAAAACCAGAGCGTTATTTTTAGTATCGCACATCTCTGTTTTCTAAGAGTTACTTGACTGCTCCAGCAAGTGCCCTATGCCAATTAGAAACATTTTTTTCCTACAGTTACTGTAGTCATTTGATCTGCTGCCATAGTCAGTGGTTTTCTATTGATTTGTCTTCAGGATGAGGAATTTGCAGGTTGCACTGTAAAACAACTTTGAGACTGTTCTGACAATCAGAACAACAAGGCTAACGCGCCTTGTTGCTTGTACGAGCAGTGCAAAGAACTTTTCTTTGGGTGGGATTTTTGCTGTTCCTCTAAAATGGTGCAGAATCAGGCCCAGGAGGAGTGATCTCTTAAAGTTAAGCATGTGCTTAAGTGCTTTGCTGGATCACTGCCTTGATCTATTGATGTTCTTGGTGTAATTTGCAGGAGCTATAATTGCCTTCCCACGCTTTTAGTGGCTGCACAGCATTAAATCTCCACTGACTGTCCTCTTGGAGTTGGTGCATCACCACTACCTCTCAGAAATGCTCCCTAATGCTTTGAAGGTTACTGTAGAATAAGATGTGTTGTTTGACGAGGAATCAAATGAAATCTTTCTCTGGCTGCAAAGGAATGGGTGAAAAGTTTTGTCGATCAGTCTCACCATCCTTTTCAGGATGAATCAGCACAGCCTTTTACTAGGAAAGCCATAGAGAGCACAGGTAATGAAACTAAGTCTCTTTAGCTTGATTTCTTGAAGGGTTATGGATTGGGATTTTTTTGCTACTTTTTTTTTTTTTAAGAAAAACAACAAACGAGTTCATTTCAGTCTAGCTATTAAAAAGCAGAACATTCAGACTCTTGCCTGGGGACGGAGCAAGTGATGAATCACTCCCCAACAAGTTTGAGATCATGATCAAACAGCAAGAACTATAAGGACACACCGCCGTTGGTCAGGCACCAGCTCAGGGTACGGAGCTCTGCACGAGGAAGGATCCCTGAATTAGGCACACACACAGCACTGGGTTCTCCTGACAACAGCAGAAAAACAGCCCAGCTCTTGAGCTTCATTAGACTCAAAGCTGGCTCTACATGTTTAGCATTCCGTTCATATAAAGGCTGCAGTTTTTTCCTGCAAGGAAACTTCTAGTCTGCATTCTTTTGCATTTCATGTAGATATTTGCACCATTGCACAGTGCATATAAATGGCACTATTTTCAAAGGGGAAAGTGTGACGCTAACATTGTCCTGGAAGTTTAGTAGCTGCAGAGATACTGGTAGGTAGTCCAGCAGCTGCCTTTTCTTTAATACAGGAGTCCTAGTAATCTAATAACAACGTTAAAGCCTTAAATAATGCTAGACTTTATCTGAGGAATGTGAATAGTGGCTTAAGCAATGTAACTGGAGTCAGTTGAATCAATCTCATGTAAAATACAAGTAGAATCAGTTGTTCTGTAACTTTGGTATTTCTTTCAGTGCTGCAGTGGGTGTCTTATTAGCATCTAGTGGTGAAGGGAGGTACTGTGCTAGGTAAATAAACCAGGCACTGATCTCCTGTTAGCAGATAAATAGCATGCTAAACAAAAATTGTTGGCATTTTATGAAGGAAACTTACTTAAATTATGAATGATTGTAAGGCTATTACAGGCAGCAGTGTTATAAATTAAACAGATGTTAGCCGCCTCTCTTCTGCTTTCTCTGTATTCTGTACAGAAACCAGGCTTTCAGGAGGGGAAATTGCGCACTTCTTGGCAAAACATAATTATTAGATGAATTTTCATTACCAAATGAAATTGTAATCAATCATCCTGGCAGAGTGGTATTTTCCTTTAATCTGTACCCAGAGTAAGAGCTGTAAGAGAGTTGAGTATTTCTATACAGCTTTTATTGAGTGCATTTCAATGGTATATTAATTAAGATCACTGAGAGGTCTGTCATTCGCTTGCTTCTCCCAGCTTCTCCCTAAAAGCAGTGATGTACACAGCAAAGTGTTTTCTGTTCATCTCTTTTTGTTGTTGTTTTGGTTTTTTGGGTTTTTTTTTTTTTTTTTTTTTAAAGGAAGGTCAAAAAAGCATACCTTTTACTTGGAGCAACAGATGCAGAGGTTATTGCAGTCCTCAGTTCCCATGGGATTGTGTGAACAAACTGTTTGAAATTCATTCCCAAACCAGCCCCAGTGAAGCGCTCTTTGCGCAGAGGAGCTGCAAGCTATCTTGAGACACTAGAGCAGAAAGAGCTATCTGCAGCTGAAAGTGAGAGATGGCCTGACTAGAAAGCAAACGGTAAATATATAGGGGGATATTTTTCTCTACACATTGAGATTTTCTTGCACTAATGAAACCGATCATAGCTATGAAGAAGGAAGGGAAAAAGAAGAACCTGCTGGTCATAACCATGTAATCGCTGAATCATAGAATATAGCAATCTAATAGATAAGTAACCATTATTTTCTCTTTCATATAGAGGTAGACTGCTGTTAAGTTTAATTTCAGAATTCACGGTACTTTTTAAATTTCAAGCATATTTCACGGTGGTATATGCTAAGGAAGGGTTGAAAAACCTCAACAAACAAAAGCAAGTCTCCTAAAAAAAGGGGGGGGAGAGGGAGGAAGGTCAGGAAAAGAAATGGAGTGGGCTTGATGTTTCCTGAAATGAAAAGAAAATGCAGCAGAAACTGGATGAAGCAATTTTAGCTTTGGTTTTGAGATTAAGGAGCCCGTATGGGTAACCCATTATATTCAACTACTGCTGCTGCATCAGCCGATTTTCTGCTTGCTGTGCCCGAGTATAGGTTTCCCATTCGAAGAAATACACTTCCAACTTTCCTTGCAATTTCTTGGAATTAATAGCCAACTTGGTAACTTTTGTAGTAGCACAGTGTGTGCAGCTGTGCTTCAGGTAATCCATTACTGTGCTGTAATTTTTGTCATTTTTGTTTGCTTGATTTTTTTTGTTTGTTTTTAATGGAAAGAAGGAAGCTCTTCATTTTAAAAAGGGGAATTAATACTTACTCGTGGGAGGCAGCTTCCTTGAAAATGAATATTTATAGCATGCTTTATACATAGAAACTAGGAAGTTGGAGAATCTTTAATTTATGAAGCCTTCCTGATACCATTTAGTATAGAAGGAAGAAGGAGCTTAGATGTTAGACTGTTTCGAGTTTCTTTTGGTGCTTGAACCCTGATTGGGAAGCATGGAAATTAATTCCATGGTTATCGCCTTGAATTCGCAATGTTTGCTGTACACATTAGATGTTTGGCTGAGTGGCTGGACTCCCAAACCAGGGAGGCAGGTGCATAAGTGGCTGGGCTATCAGATTGGCAGTCAGGAGACTTGGATATATCTCTACTTCCATCAGCTGCTTTTTATGTGACCTTGGCATGTTAATTCATCTCTGTTTCTCCAGCCTGTCTGTTAAAATATCAGTGTATATATTAGACCAATAACAGCTGTTCATGTCAGCGTGTACAATGGTTACTGAACTGGAGCTTAGATTTTGCACAAGGCCTCCAGCCACCCGTGTCAGGAAACAATTTCCAATGAAATTCCTCACAATGACTTCTGCCCTCATAGCTCCTGCTGGAAAAGACAAAATTTGTACTTAGGTGCTATAAGACAAATTCTCAAGTAATTCAAAGTGCCACTTTTCCTTACGTGAGGGTTGCATCTGGGCAACTCATAGTTTTCCAAATGCTCAGCTAGTAGAATCTGGTTTGTTGTCCAGTGGAGTCTCTGGAACTGCATCAGTTTACACCAGCTCATGCTTTGGCCCAACACTTATTCTTCTGAGACTGAGAAGCTGAAAAAACATTGGTATGGCCAGGCTTTCTTTGTATCTCTACTTTCCAGCTTCTTATTTCTGTCCCCTTCAACCGCTGATAAATTAGTAAATGTTCCTCCAGGCTGAGGTGGTGGGAAAGTCATGCTCTGCCATGTTTCTTTTGTTTTGTTTATTGTGGGATAAGGAAGCAGAAAAATGAATAGGTCATTTCCCCTCACCATCTCTGAAAAGGAAGAAGAGTTCCATTCTCTGCCCTGATGAAACTGAAAACAAATACTTGGTTTCTTTTCTTCTGATCTGGAGTTTGATTTCTGTATCGTCAACTGGTAACGTATATGTAGAAATGGTATAAAATTTTCAAAGGTTTGAGGAGGAGAATGCTAGAAGGTAAAAATTTATCTAATGTTAGGGATATACTATAGATTTGATGAGTGTAACAACATCTATGTGTTTTTTAGAGGTTTGGAAATCTTTTGAACATTTGAATGAGACAAGGTATAAATAATAATGTCTGATTGCCCTGCATCAAATTTTTAGTTGGACAGTTAAAAAAATAATAATAATCCAGTTATCGTTCCCATCTGATGAACAGAAATAAGGCCAGGAAATCTGTTTCCTTTTCAGCCCTATTTGCAGAAGAGTTGTCTGTGTTGTTTGTGTGCCTTTACCAGCCCTGCAGCTCCTCTGTGGCATCCTATGCACTCAGCAGTGTACCTTGGCAAAGCTCTACTGATTTCAGTGCTGAAGATGCTTGCCCTAGGAAGCCACTAGGCAGAAGTACATATTTTACAGCTCATAAACTGAGGGGATTGTATGGCTCCAAGGACTGATAATAGGATGCAGCCCCATTCATTCTCCCATCACTGGCTGGAATTTAGCCCAGGCAGGGATGAGGTACAATACATTGGCAGGGACAGCATGAGAAAGCTGGGACCAGTGATGCTCATGCTGTACCTGCTTTGCAAATAAACAACACACATATTTCCCACTCTGCCAGCTCAACACCTTCAACAGCTGCACACAGGAAATAATCTGGAAATTGTCTGCATTTTATAGGCATTAGGCCTACAATAAGAGCTAGAAGTTTTGGATCCAGCCCTGTATTTTGAGCAAAACAACATTTGCAGCATGGTTTGGGGAGAAGATGCTGCCTTTCTGGAAGATCTTTATGCATACGTGGGAGAGAGCTGACTTAGTCACAAGGTTCCCTTTGTCATACAAACTGGCACAGTTATGCTGATGCTTGTGAGAGGGTTCTGTACTTCTGTTAACAGAGAAAGAAAGCAGGAATGAGTGAGAGTGCATGGTAGCTTTATTCACACTGCTTTCTCTAGCTGCAGATGTGTTGGTTGAAGAGACTAAGGCCCCTTATGCACCTCCAGGATCTCTTGCCATTTTCCTACCTGACATGTTTGGTCAAGTACCTGTTGTTTAACTGTTCTTTCTTTAAACCCATTCTAGTCTAAATGAGCTGGATTAGCTGAAAGAGGTTTAAATACCAGGTTTGTTAGTCTAGATACTTGACTGAAAAAGGCCTTGTGTGTTACACAAATGTAGCAAATCAAAG
Organism: Aptenodytes forsteri; assembly: GCF_000699145.1. Taxonomy (NCBI): domain Eukaryota; kingdom Metazoa; phylum Chordata; class Aves; order Sphenisciformes; family Spheniscidae; genus Aptenodytes; species Aptenodytes forsteri. The sequence goes on along the minus strand of NW_008794601.1, from coordinate 810,234 downwards.
TAGGATTTGATAAGTGGGAGTAATGGATGGCTGGAAGAAGCCGGGGTCAATAGCCACCGAGTCACCATTTCAACCCAGCTGTGCTCCCAGGAGAGAGCAGATGCTCAGGTCTACGAGCAGCTGTTCTGCAGTATCCTCAGATGTTTCTTACAAGGTGAAGAGAAAGTTCTTCTGATGCCAAAGGGCGCTAAGGGGTCTGTTAACCCTGTGCTTGTACAAATCACTCATACTAGGGCAAAGTGGGTGTGAAGTGCTTGTGGCTATTTTGTACTTCTTGCATAGATGTTTTCACTCCAAGCGAGGCAAAAGCACAAATGGTGTCTTGTTGACCAGTACATTTTTTGTGTCCAGCTGAGAAGCAAGGTGGCAGCAGCAGCTAAATGTTCATTCGTCAGTGGATAAAGGTTGGAATTTTTTCTCTTTTCTGTGCCTGCAGAACTTCCAACGAACCATAAAAAGTTCAGGGGTGTCAGAGTAAAGATCTATGCTCTAATCAAGAGGGATGTCTCCTCAGAGCTCTATTAGTTGCCAAGAAACTACTTTTGCAAAAGTGGAAATCTCTAACCACTCCTAAAATAATTGACTGGATGGACACAGAGTGACCTAGCCGTGCTCAGAAAGATTTCCTGGAACAGATGCTGAGATACCACGGTAAGGAGTGTGATGTAAATACATAGACAGATATTGCCAACAAAATGGGGAGTCTAATTGGATTTAAATCCTTCTTGTATAGGAAAAGTAGCATAGATTCCTGGCTAACTGAATAGCTATTGAGGAGTGTGGGTCCAGCAACTTAGGCTTTTCTACTCTGGCTCTGGGCTGTAATGTTAGCAATTAATTCTCCTCACTTTTCAAGAGGGGAGTCTCATACTGTCTCGATCTTGTCTGTTTGGACTATAAATTCTTCAGTGCCTGTCTTTTATTAGGCATTTACAAGGCAGGGTGGACCTACCTCACCTCATGTCATACAAATCACGCTGACATGTATCAAAACTGATCCTTGCCATTTCAACAACTTTTGTGCACGCTTTGCTTCCTTTCGTAAATGCAGGTGGTTAGCCAGCTCTCCTTCAGTGTGCTTAGCTGCCTACAGTACTTGGGTTGACGGGTGCACTTCGTGCTCACTTAATGCATATACAAGGACTGTGTGTGCACATGAGCAAAAGTTTAGTTCATGTACTGCAAAACAGTATATGTGGAGATCCCATATACCGTAGATCTCGGATCAACAGACAGGAATAGAAAGTGGTGCTAGACTTTGGTATTTGGGGGGTTCTGTATGTGTTTGTGTAGTATGGCAAACCAGCTCATTGTAGCTCTTTCAAACTCACTTGTTTGAAACTCCATGGCGTTACATCAGCTGAGAGTCTCATCTGGTATGAGGGTCTCATAAGCAGCTGCAGCCTTGGAACTTGAAATAGAAAAATATTTGGGAGAGAATTCTCTGGGGTAAAGGTTTTGATCTAGGTCTTGGATTAATGAATTCCACCATTCCTGCCTAGCTGGCACTCATTTTGAGTGAAGGATTTGTTCATTTCTGAAGGATATAGCTGCATCTAAGAGAATCTGCAATTCTATATTGACTTCGTAAACCTAGAGCTGGAAAGCATAGACACACTGATGGTTAATATTTCTTGCCTTTTCAATGTGTAACTTCTTCTTTACTATTCTTATATACAGAAGCTTAAAATGTATCTGATCGCTATCAAAACAGACAGAGAGATCATTCAAAATCTTTTCAGTCCTGTGATTTTTGGGAATCTGGAGTTTGGAGAGTTAATAGTTTTTCTCTGGAGTTTCTCTTGTCATCCCTCAGCTGCTGCTGCTGTCATGCTGATCTCTTGCCCTCGACTTTGTGGTGTATGAGGCCCCATTTTTTAAAAAGCAAAAGCAATTTTACTGTAGTCTCCATGATTTAAAGCTTTGTTCCATGCTAAAACACAAAAAACTTCTGAAGATTTAGATGCTGTACCAGCTTTTACAACAAGGAGAATTTAGGCTCGTGCTTCCCTTAGACTGTTGTTGTTGTTGGCCAAAGTTGTGTGAGAAGTTTTCTTCAGTGAAGAAACGTGCTTGGCTGGAAACGGCCAGAGCTATCGCAGGACAAAGGGTCTGCCCATACCACAGAGGCTCTTCTCCAGCATCATGTGTATGTAGCTGCTGAGCCAGGAACAGCACATAACATAAAGCCTCAGTCCAAGGTCTTTGGTGTCTGGACAAGGTGTCTGCTTATAGTCAAATCCACTTCTGTGATATATTTTAGTGCCACAGAAAAAGCAGTCAGAAATGATCTAAAAGTCTAGCAATCTAAATGTGAACACAGATAACCTGCCCCTGTACCATTGAAAGTTTTGCATGGTAATAAAAATTAGCTTAGGAGAATTACTAAGTAATTTCAAGTACCATAAAGTAGCTGCTGGGAATAAAAAGTGTCGTAACTGCTAAGCCTCAGCCCAGCTTCTGCAGGAATCAGTTATTATCATTAATTATCACTCTATTTTATAGTTATTGCCTGTAATTTCAGACTTTAAATACTCTAAAGCATAAACAATGCTAATTTAATTACGGTGTGAGAGTTGTTGAAATTTGCATGCAGAGGAAGAAACCATTAATAAAGTTTATTCAGAGAGAAACTTAAAATAATAATTAGCATTTTTCGGCATTTCTAGTGTAATGGAATTAACCATCCTTTCTTAGCTTGGGCCCCAATTATTTATAGAAAACAGGCAGCACAAGCTGTATTAATCATTTAGAGATACAGAAGGCTAGAGAGAGCCACATGATCTGTCTGTGCTGAGCAGCCATGAAAAACATTCCCCCGGTATAAATTCCTTACATCAAGTTCACTCACCTGTTTCTGCCTAAGTACACTGTTGGAAGAACCATTTTGAGCTTTGGGAAAATCCAGATCTTGATCCTGTTGTTGAAAGTATTTTCACATAAATGTGAATCGTGCCCCCAAGGCAAAGGCAGGAAATTAAAATCGCATTTCCTTAGATTTATTCCATTGTTTTCCTTAATTTGATACTCATCTCCTGTCCTCTGTCAGGAACCACTTCTCTAACTCTTGTTTCATCTTTGTCAGTGTGATGGTCACTTATGTCTATTCTAAGCCATTAATAAAGAGGTTAACTAGCATAGGACAGTGAGCAAATCACCACAGTGTTCTGCTGGAAACACAAACATTTGGCAAGAAGTTATCGTTTGCACATCTCTGTTACAGTGTGAAGCCTGTTTATATACAAAAAATCTCTTTAATGTGTGTCTTTATAATTTAACATCATTCTAATTTATGAAGTGGTCATGCAGTGCCAAATTTATTACTAATGTCTGCATCTTATATCAACACTTTGCTTTTGTCATCCGTTCCTATACTCCTGTAAAATCAGCAAATTGATTGATGAGGCCGATATTCCATAACTGGGTATGACTGACATTTAGAATATTACCTTTTTTAATCAAAACCCTTATTAGCTGTTCTAATAGCTATTGCCCAGACTGACAAGATCATCCCACTTAACCTTTTTAAGATACTGCGACAACACTGTTTCTTTACTTTCTCTGGACTTCTTTGATTTCACAGGATATGCTAAAAGCTGCTATTTTGCATCTAGTAAGATTCTGGGCCACCTCTCTTAACTCTTACATACACATTATCTAGGTCTCAATTTTAAAATGCTTAATTTTTGAGACTGCTGATTCATATTATCCCTATTTACTGCTGGAACAGGATGTAGTTAAAGCTTCTCCTAGACTAGTTTGGAAGTGTCCTAAAGGTGTTTCCTGTGTATGTACAGCTGAACATAGGCACCTCCACTTGCTCAATCTTTAACCCAATAAAAGTGCTCTGTTTCATGCCCAATGCCTCAAAAAATCATGGTCTTCCAAACAACCCTGTTCCTGGAATGGAACAAAGGAGTTTGCTGCAACATTTTGATAACTCAGCTTGTGAGGAGGAGCTGGTTCCTTAAGTCATAAATTGTCTTATACACGTAGCTTTATCTCAGAAAGTAAAAGGCTTTTATGAATACGATAGGAGGTAGAATGTGGGCTGGCTATAACCAGTAGGTTAAACACAGAATGGACAGGAACCATGGCAGTTCAGGGGAACTCGTGGGTTTTACGTAGCTAGCTTTTACATCCTTTTGTTTCTTTCTTTGTTTTTCTTTTTTCTTTAACCTAGTTCTCAAAGCACGTCATAGAACAGAACAATGTCATTGCCCACAGATAAGTAAAACTATTGGGACTAGAATCCCCAACTCTGAAATCTGCCCCTCTTTACATTAGACCACACTCATAATCATTTGCGTTGCCAGTGTTTGGGAGGAGTATAAATCACAGCTCTAGCAAACGACTTCTGGATCCCTACTGATACTACTTTATCACTCTGCCATCATACTGAAGTCTAATGGACCTAAACACAGAGTATATGTGTTTTAGTCCTGCCTTCAGTGTGTGACCACCGTTCTTTACAGCAGAGGATTTCTGCCATGCTCATTTTCGTAATGATATTGTATGGCTAAAAATAAATCAACATGTGGCAAATAGGTTTCTCTCTGAACAGATTACAGCCCAAATGGCAGATTAGACAGAGCTTCTGGTTTTGCATTTCTTAAGTCTGAAAGAAGTCAGCATGCCTCTTGGACTTCATCAGGCATGCTTTCTTCCCTAATGAAGGTTATATAGTTAGCATTCCAGAATGTTTCACATAGAGATAAGAGGATACTTCCTGTTGAATTTTACAACCCGTTGGTTGTCCAGAAGAGGCAAGCACAATAATGATCACTTCTAATAATTCAATATGATATCGTATTGCCTTGTGTGCATATAATGTTTAAATATATAATAACAACGTATAATATTTTTAAAATTTTGCATATACATAAATCATTATATAATAATGTTTAATTTAATAACACAATCCTTAGTACTTTTCATTTATTTTCATCTCCGTAGCATCAAAAGAATCTTGTTACACAGAAATCCTTATCAGAAGATGATCAAGTTGGGTCATAACTTGAATTACCTACTTCTGAACAACGTAGTGTCAGTCTTTTTCTTGTAGATATTTCCAAGATAATTTTCACCTCTGCAACTAATTTTGTGTCAAAGCTTGTACATGCATATGATACCTAATGGCTTTTGAATGGAAATGAGCTTTAAGTGGCTATTAACAGAAATTGGCTTTGAACCTATAATCTGCAGATAAAAGACCCCTTGAGCTGTCCAGGTCTTACAAGCATACTTTTTTCCTCAATACAGAGAAAGATAGTTATAAAATTTAAAGTACCATTATTAGCCTTATTTTTCTTTCATTCTTGTTTATACCTTCTGTTTCCAAGCTTATGTGGCTGACTGGTCTCACTTCATATCAAAGGAAGTTTGATAGGACTATGTTCAGGAGACCTGTCTGGCTACAGGCCGTTGGAGTGATGCTTTGATTTCTACCTGGGAACTGCGTAGAGGTTGTCTGTGTAGGTTCCCACCTCATTGGGCATAGTCAATGTTGAAGAGAAAACAACTGTTCCTGTTGCATCGGTGTCTGGTTTGGAAACCACCAGGAAACTAGGCGGTTTTTACAAGTGCCTCTTCCCAACCTTGTTTTGAGAAGGATTTGTGCGTTGCGTGGGCCCTTAGCTAACTTCTGCAGCACTTCAGCTGGAAACCGTAGCGGTGTCTGTGGGTACGTTTCTGCTCTTCCCTTTCTGTCCAGCTTCACATGGGGTGAAGCTTGGCTCTGCATGCGCCATCATGACAATTCAGGCTCAAGACTGCAAAGAACACACTAATTCAACTCAGCAAAGCAGATGCAAATGCTTAACTTGAAGATACATCCTTAAATCTATGCCGGGGTGTTTCTCTGGTTCAGGTTGCTTTTTGTATTGCAAGACTGGGAGCCCGAGGACAGCATTCTGGATTAATTCATGCCAACAATGAACTTCCATGTTGCAGAGGCTTTTATGTTCTGACCCCTCTGCCCAGGGTAGGAGTTTCACCCTATACCAGAACATTTATTCCTACAAATACATATTGAGCATCTGTTTATAAATATGCTGCAAGGCTGAATTTGAAAACAAAAGGACATCTGTGTACTTGTAAGTGTTTAGCAGACACTGAACTGACTGTGGAATCACCATCGCTGCATGACACAGCATTCGGCTGCAAGGCTCGCTGTGCCCCAACTGCGTTGAGGCAGGCAAGCAGGTCTGGCTATGCAGCGTGAGCTCAAATGCTTTTCTGAGCAGAGCTTTCTGTTCTTGCTCCTCTGTGAAAATGCTCGTTCCTTAATTCCACTTGACTGGAGGGGACCTGTAGGTGGCCTTCTTTATAAAGTGGTATTGATCTTTACTAATCACGTGTGGCTAAATCATCTTTCTGAAAGCTGTAGCACATAGGCCTGGATTGCTGACATGCATTTCTTGCAGACCTGCGAGGCTGACAAATAAGGGAAAGTTGCTGGTGTCACACCAGCTGACAAGATGAAGGTGTCATTTTGGTGCCAAATGGTTTTTTTGGTTTTACTTTTTTTTTTTTTTGAGGAAGGCAGGATGATTGCAAAGAAAGATCAAGCAGCCGATGTTTATTATTTGTGTTTCTGCAGTAAAAACTGAGTTGCCAAATTCGAGTGAGGGACAGAACTTCCCTGGAAATTAATATAGAAATTGGTTTTTGGGTGTCAGGTCTGTCTAGCTTCCTGTCATATTTTTTCTGTTGTCATATAGTGTTAGGTGTTTAGTTAGTGCTTGGTAGGTAGGCAGTGTTACGTATAAACTGTGGTCATGACAGCTATTAATGTGATGATGGACCAATATTTGTGTTTCAATGTTCAATATATTTTAAGAATAAATGCTTGCCTACTTTTTTTACTACTATGGTATTATGCCTTGGATCCTTTATTCATACTTCAGGTCCTCTGTTAATCTGGTTTCATTTCCATTCCTTTTGACATAAGGGGAAATGCTGCCTTGCTTACAAGATGATGACTTTCCGTGGTGATGTGTGTATTGCTGCACCTGCTGCTCAAATCTAGAATATTCCAAACTACTCATGGCCTGTCAGGCTTTGCTGACGTGACAGAAATTAGATTTATTCAGTCTGTTACTTCCAGAAGTAGCCAGGTCAATTAGTATTACACTTGTCACAAGAAAAAAAATCTACAATTCATTAATACTTTACCCTGAATGGGGGAGAGGAGGTATGTCTGGGTATGATACTGTGTAATTTTCAGTACTACTTAATAGCTTAAGCAAAACATAGCAAAAACTGCTTAGGTGTAGGAACAAATGCTTTAGGATGTCAATTCTTTAATAGGAATTTCACTATCCTTTGTTTATTCTTCGTGCTTTCTTTTCGTATGTTGTTTAAGTGATTAGGACTCAGTTTTTAGCATGTTCATGTATTATGGTTAATAGGGTACATAACCTCCAAGATGCATTTAAGAACAAACAAAAGACAGCAAATGGAATATAGATGTCTTTATGCCTTGTGGTACTCTACGGCCAAATCCAATATGGGATTTGGTTATCTGCATGTCAGCTTTCCTCTTAAGGAAAGATAAGTATTTCAGAAAGGAGAAGCTGCCTACAGCTATAGGAAATAACGAAAACAAAATTCCTGTGCTTTTCAAGCACTTTTGAGCATGAGTTGAGGCTGTAAGAGAGGTCTGTATGCATATGGGACGTAGGAGCATCTGGGTGCACCACAGAGCCTGACAGAAAAGACTGGGGAGAAAAGGGGAGCGAATGGGAACTTCTTAAACTGACTTGGCTGACGAAGGCAACCCACTGTGTAACCGAATCCTGTGGTAATTTGCACAGGGTTAACTAGATAGGCTAAAATATGCTGAGGGAACTGAATGTCCATCTTAATTTCAAATCACTAAGTAGGCTTTAAGCACAAAGCTATATTTTTAGTCTAGAATAGTATGAAAAATCAACGGAGTGTTTTTAATCACTGGGATGAATACACAGAAATTCTGTACTTAGAGGTATTAGTCAAAAGTTACTACTATCTAGCAGAAAGCGAGCTTGACAGAAACATGGGATAGGTCTCTAGTTTGTTACATCTTTCATTAATCATTTTACCAGGTCCTTCACACGCAATACAATGTCAGTGTAACCATAACGATGTAAATGTGGCTATGCAAATTCCCAAGACCCTTATTATCAAATTCATTAGAGCTGTCCAGCCACTGTACAAATGGTCCTGTTTGATCTTCAGATACTCTTAGATAGTTGCATAAATTTTTCTACTTAGAAATATTGCAGAAATCCAACCTTGTCCCCAGAATGTGGCCTGGTTTTATGTTATCTGCTTTATGCAATATTTCATGCTGTCTTCCCAATATTAATACTTCAACGTGGTTTTTATCCTTACCAAAAAAAGAAAAATCAATGTAAGAGCCCACAGTAGTCAAACCGCTGGCAATAAAGCAGAATATACACATTTTGGAGAGAGAAGACTGTCAATAAGAAAATTGATTTTTGTTTCGGATTGGCAATAACCACAACAAATTACCAAATTATGAATAGCCCATTAGGGTTTTTTTCGCCTTTCCTTTCTCATGACATCTCTTGACTCTGTCTCTCGCTCAAGCTAATTGTGTGAACAAGTATGTCAAAGGAGCACTGAAACCATAGGTTATCAAGTAACAAAAAATGTTCTGATTTAAACACGTACATGCTTACTTTTGTGCTTTAAAAAATTTTTAAAAAGACTTTTTTGTTCAAAACTGCCAAATATCTGCAATTTTTTTTAGTCAACTTCTGTTAAGAATATTGAAAGGCCCAGTTATTTTGGAAGAAAAATGTTTGAAGCATTTTTTTCCAACCTATCAGCTGCTAGAAACAAGGTTTTCTAATTAGCTGAACTAGTCAGTGTAGAAAAAGGTGGGAGGAAAAAAGCTGAACTACCTAGACTGTGATCCGGCATAACTCTGTAGCTTTCCACTTACTGAAATCCCATCTGAGCTTGGTTTGTAATGTGGCAGTTGCAGGTGGCGAGTCGCATTAATATGAAACCTTGGTGGTGAACATTATATAAAGTTGCACGATACAGAAAGCCCAACTCTTGGAGATGGGTGGTGAAGAAATGCCCCGAAAGCTTGCAGAGCCATTGCGCCAGCTGCACTCACACCCCCGTGAGCCCGTGCCCTCTCCTTGCACTGCACTGTCTGCTCCCCTCTTACTTGTCGGAGTGGGTTAAGTATTTTTCTGTCCTGTAGAAGCACAGCCGCAATCCAGCCAGGCTTTGGTATGTGTCTGTTATGGGGAGGAATCTTTTTCCAAAGGGTAACTCAAGCAAGCAGTCTAGTTTCTTTCACATTTTATGAAATATTGCTGACTAGTAATTTTAATCCAAAGGTGATTAAAGGCAATGAAAAGAGTGCTTGTTGATTTTCCTACAGAAAAATCTCTTTCCCCATAAAATTTTGGAATTGTTTCTTCAGAGCCTTATTAATTTTATGAGAAATACTTTAGGTTTGTTTTTTGGGGTTTGGGGTTTTTTTTTATTTCCTTTAAGTCCTGTAGAACTCATCCACCTGGGGCAGAACACAGACCATGACACCTGCACACAGAGAAATCTAGAGAGCTCTTACAAAAGAGTTCCCTTCCGAACACTAATTCCCCTGATCAATAAAGACAATAAAAATAAGAAACAGAGAGAGTTAATATCCTCCCTTTCCTTTTACTTTTTTCCCGATTGCAACAAGCCTGGATACTTGAAACATAAATACCTGGCTCTTCGTTTTTAGGAGACAGTTTAAGCCTGGATAGCAAATCATTTCACTTGCCCAAAAACTGACAGTGCCAGGAAGTTCCCAGGAGTGCCACAGCTTGGAGAGCTGGCTTTAATATGTGGAGCAGTGATGAAACAAAGCTCAAGATACTGCATCTTTTAAAACAACAACATTGCTTCCCTGGGTTAGAAGCCTGTATCCACTCTCTTTCAGGAGGAATCTTCCTTTTTTTCGGTGCTTTTTTTTCTTCTTTCAAAAAGTGAAAAGCACTTGCTCAAAGCCATTTCCTACCCGTACCCCTACTGTATTATTACTATTACTTGCTGTTATGCAGAAAGGCTTCTTTGTGCTCAGTGCTATACAAACACAGAGGGAAGATTGGACCCCTGGACAAAGAAGTACCCCAAAAAGCCCTACACATACCATCCCAAGCAAAGAAGTTGATGTTTAAATGCAGTTGACGTAGAGAATTATTTATGCCTATGGCTACATCTTCTGCATATTTCAGAGTTTATCTTTTTTTATAGGGAAATGAGTAGGAAGTAGATGCAGATGACAGAATGGTTTGTTTACATAGCCCTAAAGAAACTTCTAGAAAGGGAAACAAATAAATTCCGTGTTAAATAGCTCAGCTAGAGAGTTGCCCAGTTTTGTTTTGCCAGTGTTTCCTTACGTCTGCTCCTACAGGGCTTGCATTGCGGGGTGCGTTGCAACACGGCCAGCTCTGCTGCTTCCCTGGTTTTGACACTTCTTAGAGTTCACAACCCTCATCTTTACTCTGTACCAAAGCTTCCTTTCCTCTGCACAAAATTCAAATTTTGTGGCTGGTCCACGTTTAGATCTTGCTTGAGGAGTCCGGATTTGGTCAGGGCATGCTCCTTGTGTCCTGTATGACACTGAACTCGTCGTATGCCTGAATTAGCAATGGAAGGGGACAAATGGGAAACCGTTCTGCCGTACGCTGCAGGAAGCTTCCCCTGTTTGTGGTGTGGGCTGAGATGATGGCTTTGCTGCTGCTTCTTCACTCCCCCTAAACTGGGGCGTTCCCACAGGTGACCTGGAGAGAAACTCACCTGAGTGCAACAGTTCCTGGTACAGCAGAGAGGGACAGGGTCACATCTGGAAACCTGATACGTGTTTAACTTTCTCTTTTGAGCATTTTTTTCCCTTTGTATCTGGAACAAAGGGCAGGTTGTCTGGTGTGTGTGAAGATGAAGATGACTTTTTAGGTTTTTGGTTCGTTTTTTTTTTAAGATGAAGATGACTTTTTAGGTTTTTGGTTTTTTTTTTTTTTTAATTATATTTTCCATCTAACCTTATATTTCTTGGACAAGCAGGCTTCCCTGTGCTCTGGTTTTCGTTTTGGCCTACATCCTGGGCATAAAGCTAAAGACTTTTGTTCATAGGAATTTTGAGGTCTTTGTTTAGGCCATTTTCAGCTAAAGACTTTTGTTCATAGGAATTTTGCTTGAGGTCTTTGTTTAGGCCATTTTTCCCTATATGCTGCTCACACATCCCGTGTGAAGCACTGTGACCTGTCTTAATACAACACTGAGCCTGAGTATAGTAGAAAGGAAATTTCTGCAGTTCCAGTTTTCAAGCTGTAAGAGGGCATTTGAAGTTGCAATGAGCTTTTATTGAAAGACTCCATAAAATGGAGCCCAGCATGCTGAACGTACCAAAATATTAGTTTAACTGCCTGTTTACAGTCTCCACCATAAAAGAAAAAATATAGTCTATAAAAAGACCTCCTGAAGCAACATTTAGAATAGTGGAGGAAGGAAAGTATTGTTTCACCAGGTGCCGTAAATTTAATAAGGTAACATTATTGCCACCCAGGATTTTATTGATTATATCTTTTCAAGTTACTTATCTGGAAAGTTATTGTGTCTGTTTCCACTCTTATTTAACCATGATTTCCAAAAAGAAATTAGTAATGAGCTATTATCTGAGAAGTGAAGGGGAAAGTGATTTAAATGAAATGAAGCATCAAAGGCAAACACATATCATGATAACGTCATCTTTGTATTTTTTTTTTTTTAATATTCTAATGAAGAAAAATTTAGAGAGGAACCAGCTTTTGGGACAAAACTGTTTTTTTTTTCAGTTGCAGCACAGTGGTTTCAGTTTTCTACTGGGTGATATATGCCCTCCAGCTTCCCTTTTCTCTTTCTCCCTCCACTTCCAAGCCCTCCCAGTTCCCTTGATGAATCTTTGCCTTGGAGGAAGAACACAGTATTTCCAGGCAAAGCGATGCTGGGGTTGCTGTCCACTCTTCAGATGACAGGAGAGTGTTAATTTGCCTTAGTTTGCACATCCAGTGCATTGCTGGAGATGCATGCTCCACTCAAGTAATTGCTAGAAAGCAACACATGCAGAAATTGCTGAAAAACTGGTCAGTGCTTGTGTTTCTGGCATTCACTGAGAGCACTCGGCATCTTGGCAGAGATCCAGAAAGGAGAAAGAAAGAATCCAGGACTGCTCTGTAATCAAGATAGAGGAACATAACGAAAGCCATACCGGCACAGCTCAGCTGCCTGCGCGCCTCTCTTCTGCAGTAGTTCTCTTGAGGAAGGTCCCAAGAAACATTTGACCTTCAGCTGAGACTGTTGGCACTGATTTAGGTCAGCTGGCTGTTTTTTGTGGCATGGAATAGTAAGGAACCAGAGAGGGGAGCAGTCCTTAGACTATGTTGCCCAACGTAAGTGCTAGTGGGGCAACCCCCCAGAAATCAGTTCTGTTGGACCCATTTAGGTCATCTGAATATATTCTTCCCCACTTCCTTTAGCCGTTCATCTACTGTTGCCATCTGTGCTAGACATTTTATTGATGATGATGAGAGATAAATTTAAAAAAGAAACTTCATAACTACCCATTGCGATAATATTTTTTAATTATTTAAAAATGGTAATTAATAGAAAATCTAAGTAATTCTGTAGACACTGGATTTGGATGTTGTAATTTGGCATTGACTCAGGAGAAAGAAATTCAAGTGTATTCTTCCAACTTAAGACAGACACATAAGAGGAATAAAACATATGGCAGTCCCTCTTATTCCATATTTACTTAGGTAACGATCATCTCACGTGCTATGTCAACATTTCTGAATATCATAAGTACTTGTTTCACCTGGTAGTTGTCCTATCAGGTATCTTCTAGGATGACAGCATTATCTAGCATAAATTCTTTTTTATGTGCTTTAATGTAGTAAACGAGGTCTGTTTACCTTGCAAAGGTTAACTGTTCAGTTCCTCAGAGCTTGAAGTGAGTTTTTCTTGATAGGCTCTCAAGTGACACGTTTTTTACATATACCCTAAAAGAGAAAACAAATTCTGCTGTCAGTTATCCAGAGGGAGTTTGGCCCGAAGCAAAGTACAGAGAAGGAAGAGAAGCTTAGGGAAGATTGCGGCTTGCCCACAGTTAAATAGGAAGTATGTGGCAGAATATAAATGGAGCTGAAATTTCCTTTTTGTTGCATCCTGTCATCCGGGTACTCGCAAATTGTAAACATAAATAATTTCCATGATGCTCTGATTAACTGCTCACGTGTTGTTGATTTTGGACCTAAAAATAATTGTAAAAGATCTTTGGTGAATCACTTTGAGTTGAGAGTAAACTGTAAAAAGTCTTCAGCATCTCAAGTGCAGGAAAAGTGCTGAATATGTCGTTTTCTGTGATGATTTTCTATTTGCTTAGCATTGGTATCAACATTACTGTGAGAAGAGAAAGTTTCCCCGTTTAGAGAAGTCTAACAACATCCTGTATACCACTTAGTGAGTCATCTTAGGCTGGCACTTTTCAAGGATCTCATAGTAAGTCTACATGCAAGCTGTGGCACTCTCTGAGAACTGGAAACAGATAAATACCAAGCTCATCAAACAACAACTATGTTGGGTCCGTAAGCAATATGGTCACGTTCCTGTGGTGCTGTTTGAGAGCAGCCCCTTAGGGGCAGGAATTCTTACACCAGGTCTAACCCACGTAAACAGGGCTGTACACCATTGCAAACCTGAGCTGATGCGTCCAAGTTGTGTTTTGCTGCTTGGTATTTGTATGAAATAAAAGCTAGTACCTGACTTGTGGGTAGCTTAAGGGACCTGAGAGAGCCAGTTCTTAGCACAGAGCGCTCCTTTTTTTTACTCCCGAAGCCACATTTTGAGCGATGGCTGTATTAGCCTTTGCTGACATGTTTGAAAAGAACAGATGAAATCCTAGGCTGAATGTTAAAGAGCCAAACTTCAGACAAGTTTGGGTTTTGTTCATATTGTAACGTAGTGACCTCTCTCTTCTTACAGAAATAGATGCATTCTCATGTGAAGATGGATTGTCGGGCAAGAAAACAGCAATCTCTCCAGCTTGCAGAAGGCTTCTCCAGATCCTCACTCTCAAGTGTAAGCTGGCTCCACTTTATTTCCTATGCTTGGCATTAAACACTCCCTTGGATATTCATTACGCTACTATGAAAAATGAATTTAATTGATGAATGAAGTCTTGGTTTGCTGCCACTGCCTTTCCATCTTCCAGTTCAAAGCTTTCAGTCTGTAACAGATCTATAGCCAAAGGACTAAATTCATCCTCATTCAGCAGTTCCCTTGCAGCCTAATAGCTGTCACTTAACTTGCCAACCCACATAAATGTAGTTAAAACTTAGTTATCATTTTTGACCTTGCAAACAACGTAAACAAGGGGCAGGGCTGTAAAAAGAACCATGTATGTAACGCATATGCCGTTATACCCCCCTTGCAGCAGGACAGATAAACCCAAATGTGTTCCATTGAATGAATCGTTAATTTCTTTTTACTTAGAACTTGTCATTGTCCAAAAAGCCGTGGATAAATTCTCATGTGTAAACATCTTAAAAATTGACTTTTTGTGTGTGTTTCAATAGCTAAAAATATTTTCAGTTCTCTGGAACAAAAATATGATGTAACAAAAAAACTGTAATCACAACACTGAAATGTTTTGAGATATTCTCTTTTGATCTTTATATTTTTCAACACTTTTATAACAGTCTGAAGTGGCAAAACAGATTTCTTTTTTATTTTGGAAGTGCTGTAACTTTTATTCCCTTTTTAAAAAAAATAGAAGAGCACCATTAGATACGCTTTTCATGGAGAACTTCAGTTTTGCCACCGTCTTACCCAAAGACGCGGTGTTACATTATCCAACATTAAGCAATATCCTAATGTTGACTGATTTCTAGAAATGCTGATTCTTTATTCAGCCATTATTTAATGCAAATGCAATTACTGTGGATGTGCCGTTGAAGCTCTGTGCAGGAATTTCAGCAACTTCATAGTCCTTGTTCCTGAGCATGAATAACAAAGCATCTTCCATCATTGATTTGCCCTATCTATTGCAATTGAAAACCTCTGTGAGAAAGGTTATTCCTTCCTATGTCTCATTTTGGTATATGTACTGTCATCATATAAACAGCACTAACGTTAACAGGATCTTAAAGATACAATGGTTGGAGTAAATACTTCAGTTATTTGTAGCGGAGTCTTCCAATTCATTCTATTCCAGGCCAGACTTTCTTCCCTATTTAGGATCATTTTGAAAGGCTGCTTTATTCTGAATATTTAACTCAGAGCAGATAAGGGGAAATCTATTTCCTTAGGAAAAAACCAAATCAAAACAAAATAATATGTAGTTCAGAACATGTCTTTGTCTTCTTTCATTGCAGTCTTTGACACTTGGATGGATTAATGCTCCATCCTTTGCTCTTTTTCTCTCTTGCTGTCGTCTCAGAAGTGTGAGATACAATAACTTTCATACCTAATGCATTGCAGTAGCTGAGGTATTGTACAGTATTATGTTGACCTTTTTAGTAGACAGTATTTTGATTATCTGGTTATCCTTTCCCTACTGGAAGCTTAGTGAGATTTTAAGCAAATAATGCAGTGAACAGGCAGAGTAAACAACAGGTCAGAACAGTACAACAAAGCTACTACTACAATTTGCAAAATGTAGGACACATCCAAATTTTTGCTATCCTCTTTTATCAGCTTGCCAAAGAGAAGAGAAACTAAGAAGGAATAGACTGCTATTGAAGGACAGGAAAAACAATGAAGATCGCGGGTTTGATTTATAAGGAGAGATTAAAGTAACAAAGTATGAACGGTTTGACTAAACAATTTTTAAAATTGGACTATAAAAGTTATCTGAGAGCTGTTGAAAGATATGTGCACCCACAGGGAAAGGGTGGTTTAGGGTGCTCTAAGGGGGGATATAACTTTCAGTAGGGGATAAAACAGCACAAAGAAAAATTGAAGAGGACTAGTTCAGACAAAGTGTGAGAGGTTGGGCTGCACTATTGACTATTTGTCCCTTTCTTGGCGTGAGAGAGGTGTTAGGATCTTCCTGTATAGCTCTTGATGAGATACTACACCATAAGTTCTGGCTTACAAGCTGCGGGTATCAGCTGACTGCCTGCAGGAAACAAGCAGGTGGGGAATGGGGAAGTCGAGCTGGTTCGTCTCACACTCTCTTACAGTTTAGAGCAGTAAATGGAAGCCATAAATTATTGCTTCTCTCCACAACAAGGAGGGTTTTTTCCTTTTGGAGAAAATAGCGTAGACAACATGGTGTGTAAAATCACAGGCCAAGAGAACAGGTTTTAGCATGAAACATTCACTGTCCTGGGCTTTGTATATCTGCTTTGACGTTACATGGTATTATTACATAGCTTGCTGCCTTTTGACACGGCACCTTGACTGCTTTATGATATGCAATGAGCCTGACCAGTTTGCTTGGAGTCAGTTATGAAACACAACTGCAGACCAGGACGGGGCATGTGTTGGGAGTTTCAGCCAGAGACGTGAAGTCCTCCAGCAGCACGTAGTGGCATGTGAGTCCACCTGCATTGTGCAGTAGTAGGAATTCAAGTTACTCCTTCCTTCCAAAAAGCTGTGAATACGGTGTAACAGGAGATGTGAACCTGGGCAGTTAGCACAGAGGCCAGTTTCTATCCATTTGCTGTTCACACCGTAACATGTCCGGGGATGATGCAAGCAGATGACTAAGCCCACTTGCTCTCACCTCGAATAGAGATAAGCTGAATGCCGATATAAGAAGCAGCTTTCTGTTTTGCACAGGTATGCAGCTGCACATTCTGTACCTAGCCTTTTCTTAGTTCCATTCAGTGCGAAAAGGTGGGTAATTATATTAAAAGACATACTCAGAATAACGTTAGTTTAACAGTTTGTATGGGGGATAAGTAAGCTGTTTATGGTGTTCTCTACAAGCCTGCAATTTAGGTATGGAAAATTGCTTGGATTTGCTGGATTTGCTAGTGGTTGATCCTGATGCAAATTGTTGGGAGAATCAAGCTCTGAAATACATCAGTTTGCTTAGCATTAGGTCTGTTGCTTTCACTCTAAGTAAACAAACCCAAAAAGAATACATGAGAGACTTTCAGGCTGTTATCCATTGGGGTGCCTGCGTATTAGCTATTGTCCTTATGAAAAAAGCGAATTGGAAAGCAGTAATATAAAATAGCTTTCTGCGTAATGCAATATGTTGAAGTCAATGATTTAGAGATACGTCAACTCTGTGTAAAGAGCACCCACAGCACAAACAGGGTCCTTGGGGGTGTAAAACCTTAGAGCTCTGAAGACATTGAAGCGACATCACTTTACACCAGCAGATGGATTGGCCCTTGTTATCTTTTTTTTTTTTAAAACAGGTTCTATTTGCTTTAGTCGCTAATGGTAAGACTAAGCTGACAGAACAGAAAAGCTCAAAGGCACTTTCCACATATTCATCCTTAAAAAGATCATCTTTGTCTTTCCTTTTGCTTCAAGTTAATTCATGGCTGTCTTTCATAATAGGAAGAATACTGTTAACTGCAGCACAGTATTTGCAGCTCTGGAAGCGTAAATACCTCCTATAGTTGTATACCTTTCACTGTTTGCATTAGGTGAATTGTTTTGGCTTAAGGCTTGTGGTTTGTGCCGTATGGTTTGTTTTTTTGGTTTTGTGGTTGGTTTGGGTTTTTTTTTTCCCCCTTGGCCAAAAATCAAAGTATATAATTCAGCCCAGGGGTTTTTTGTGAACTTATTCTTTTGATCTGGTAAGAAGTTACTAAGTGAGAACTTGGTGTGGAGTTGAGTGGGTGGTATCATGCTTACCCAAAGGAGAAAAACACAGTACCTGCAAGGAAAACTGCCTGCTTGCATGAGATACTTCATCTGTTAATTACCTGAAGGGTGTTGCTTTTTTAGAACGGCAACTGTAAGCCCCTGTGGAACTATGGAAGCAGGGGCAAAAGGCAGGAGTGATGGAGGCCAAAGAATTGCACGTTGCTTATGTAACATGCTGTGGGTTTAGCTTTTGTAGTTTCCACCTGAGAAAACAATTTCCTGAGGCTCTATGTGCAAAATGAGTAAATTGGGCTGAATGGGACACTTAGGGAAAATGCCAGCATGCTTCTACTGCGAGTAGTATCAGCTGCTTCTTCAGGGGCATGTCTTTCCAACATCACTACAGACACAATGTCTTGTCACGGTGCTGTAGAGCATAGTGCTTTGAAGGAGGCTTACGTTTCCAGGAAATAAAAACAGTTGTCTTACCTGCGTACCAAGCTGCGTTTTCCTCTTTGCAACAGATTATCACAGGCATACTTTGCAAAAACAGTTTTCCTTCCTGTTTAATATCCTTTCTATTTTCAGTTCTGCTGAAGTTCTCAGATGGTCACTATAAGAATGTTTTCCAGTATTCATTAATCCATATACTCGGTATCACTCACGTGCTACTCTTTAACACTGTTGTAGTAGGTCAGAAGTGGATAAAAGATATCTGGTGATACGATTCACAATTTGTAATCCTATTTTGTTTGTTCAGTTCTGATGGAGTACAGTACAGCTCCAAAGTACCGTGGAATTATCTTGCTGTCTATCTGTCCTCTTTTGTAAGACTGTTGAATGCCAAGGACATATCCTGCAAGCATAGGGAAGCTTCTGATGAAACTGAAGTCTTGAACGCTGCTATGTTTCTTTAAACAACCTTAAAAAAAAAAAAAACCAAAACCATTCTTTTTACATATTTGAGAAGATTGTCCTCAGAAACTGGCAGGGAAGAAGGTAATTCTCTTCTGTGAGTTTACAATAACGTTCTCTGGCTTGTTGAATTAACTACATGGAATTAATTAAGAGGTTTGCTTTGCGTAGAGTTGGGGCATCAGCCTGGCAGTATTTTGTCGTGGAAGTGAAACGTGGAAATGTATCTGCAGTTGAGAGAAGTCTTAAAAATTTTATTTTATTTGTTTCTCCCCTTGAAAATACCTTTCTAAAATGAGGCACAATTTATATGACTGCTTTTGGGATTCTGGCTGAAAGAAGCTTGGCTGTATTTATGTTTGGACCCCGGGGAGCAAGACACTTTGTTCAGTTAAAATAAATCACTTTATGCCAGCACCTGATCTCAGACCCACAGATTGACTATCACCATGACGGGCTTGACACACAGCTATTGTGGGTCTTAACCTTCGTATTTCATCTTCTAACCTCATGCTGTGTGCTCGGCCTCTCTCAGTTTATTCCTCCATTTTCTTCTCCAGTGCATGGACTGGCAGCTTGAGGCAACTACAATTTGTGTTCCCGTGTCTTGGGGTCTTTTGGTGTCTTTCGAAGATGCCAGTAACTCTTACTGTATTAGAACAAAAACATTAGCTCTCGTGCGGCATTTAAAACATGTTGGAATTGTTTACATGGTGTTAGCATGAAGCAATGAGCTATATGAATTCAGAGCTAACCTCTCATGTGGTTGCTTTTCATGCACATCAAAAGCATCTCTGTATGACATAGTTTACTTTAAAAGTCTTGTCTACAGTTTTTATATGTAGCCTTGATATTTAATAGTCACTGGGCTATGCTGTACGGCGACCACTTTGATTTGTGTAACGTACACGCTTATTTTACTTACTGATTTTACTTTCTTTTTAAAGAAAGCTGTTTAGCATGGAGTTGCTTCAGATTATTGATGTAGGAAATTACTGTGGAGTAATGCATGCTACAAATACATGCTTTAGTTGGCTGAGCACTACCTTCTCCAAGCAGAAAAGTCCTAAAGCAGCAACTGTGAAAGGGCATGCTAATCTTGTAGGACTTTTATTTCTGTCTATAGGCTTTTATAGTATTTTCATGTCATTGGGCCACATTCAATTTAAATGTCATCTTTTACAAGGGTCAGTTCTATATATTCTATATATTCTCTATATGATTCCTTCTGTGCCTTATTTGTGTGTTGTTTTTTTTAGGACTTATTTACCTGTCCTGGGCAAAAAGCCTCATTTGCATTGCCTAGCTGGGATTTGCAAAGCTTGATAGCATTAGGGCATGATTTTATTACTGGTTTTGTATACCTTTGCTTGTAGTAGTGAAGATGTTTTCTGGGATGCTGAAGAAGGGACAGTATACGGAGGGAAATCAAGGAATGTAGCTCTAAAACATTTTCCGTAAAGTGCCTTCAAGTTTGTAGTGTGTACCAGCATGAGTTTTGAGATGCAGAGTGACAGAGCCTGTGTAGCTACTGGTGGTTTGGTATCTCCAGAATGCCCACTGCAACCATCTCGTCGTGTCTGGAGAAGCGGAGGCTTGGGGCTAGATGCGTTCTCAGCTTGGGCTGCAACTTTGCTCTAGTGTAAATTATATTCCCGAGACAAAAAAATAAAATGTCAAGACCTGCTGATCTGTATATTCCATGTGTTCCATGCTTAGGTAGGTCTTTAAAGAGCAATATCCTTTCACGCGACAGTATTTGTTTAAGTAAAGGGAGCTAGTCAGCACTGAGATATCTTCTTTTAGTTTTACACCTGCAAGAGCCACCTATGCGTGAAATCCAATCTTACTAGTACTTGGTAATTTCATTTGAGGTGAAGGTTTTGTCCACAGGAGTGTTTTTTAGCCCTTTTCCCTGAAAGGGAGGGTTGGCGGAGAAGGGGATGGGCTAGAAAAGTACTTCTGTGGCAATTAATACATACAACTTAAAATGCCTGGCTTGCAATGTATATTTCTGGGCTCCGGGCAAAAAACTTGGGGATTTCAATATTTAATAAGCTCATCTTCACTGGGTGATGGTGTGTAAAGAGACGTAAAAGGCCAACCTGGTTTCGTTATGGCCTTGTTTGAAGTGCGGGATCTCACTAAACCACAGGGAGCAAAGTTTTCAGAAATGCCTTGCTGCAATTGTGTTTTAGTGGAATCATCCTAAATCACTTCAGACTTTATGAAACAGGTTTGGTTTTGTGTTTATTCTTGCTTTTGTTCACAACCGTTGTCAGATAACATGGCAACTCTGTGACTTGCTGCCAAAAATGACAGTTGTAAAAGTGTCCTTCAAGTCCAAGAATCTCAAACTGCTTTAATAATAATTATGAAGATGTGCAAAAGGAGAGATCAAGTGGCTGGTCTAAATGGGTTACTGGAAAAGCTCCCAAGTTCTGTATATCAGACTCCCATTTTCATCCGCTAACAACATATCCTCACATGGAAGTCTAAAGCACCCTTACTACACCACCACTGAAGGTGACAGCGGATCCACCCAAGATGAGTTTGCATGTTTGAAATTTGAATCTAGGCAGGGGGGTAGGCATGTCACTCTGGCAAATAGTTAATTAACAGTGTTCCATCTGTGGTATATAGAGGTGAATGACACACTTTCGTTAAATTGTTTATTCCCAGAAAAGGCTGTTTAGCAGATCAGCAAAACAATTTATTAATTTTGTTGAAATACCTTTAAATGAAATTCAAAATGTTTGGGAGAAATCAAAATTTATCAACTTAATATCTTCATAATATAGTGCTCTTATTGCCATTGCATGTTGGAAACTGCCAAAATACATATTTGTTTTTAAAAGGATTAGAAGTTAAAAAACGGAAACGATTTTGTTTAACATGAAAAACCCCTACAATATTTGTATAGTACTGAAAAAATAGAGATTAAGTTGACAATTGGGAGGTATGTTTTTACTTATTCAGCAAATAAAAAGGTATTAATTAATATAATCTTGAATGACAGCCGCTTCTGAATTTTGCCTGCATTATATCCCATGGCAATGAGTTACACGATTTAATTATTCTGAATGTTGAAATCCTGTTTGTATGCTCTAACTTTTCTACCTCTTAAGTTTATCAGATCCCTCTTATTTTTAGTACTGTGAGAAACAGTGAACAACTTTTTTCCATTTGCCGCCTCCACTATTCATGACACAGGCTTCTGTGATACCCTGTCTAGGTCATGTCCTTCCCAACCGTAAGAATTCTGGTCTGAATTATCAAGCCTGGTATTTCAACTCTTTCAGTCTTCCTAGGCTGGGTAAAACACATTCGAGTAAGTGTTTTTTAGGTTTTATAGGACTGTGAACTGGAGAACTACTCTAATTACAAAGGAGAATCAAGCCAAGACTCCACTTATGAGACCACTATTTGTTCAGTGGCATCTAATGGAAAAATAACTAGTGTAATGGGCTTTCCTTCCTATTATCCACTCGAGCAGTAGCCATACTGGGTGACCTTTGCCATTTGGAGTCTTTTACTTGGCTCGTGTTAGAAATGAGTTTGAAACATGAAGAGGATAAAAAGTCACTAGACGTTAGAGGGCAAATCTCAAGAGAATTTTATTTTAGAGACTAGCACTTCCCTCTGCCCCCAAGAATAGAATGGTAATACAAGCAGAGCTGAACTCAAATCAGCGAGCATCAAATAGAGTGTTATTAATGGAAGCAAAAGGAACTTTTTCTAAGCCCTATGGACGATAAAAACATGGCAGAAGCTTTTGATCCAATTATAATTCGGATGACTGATGTTTAAGTAATTCCATTGTTTGCTTTATAGCAAATCCTTTCAAGCACATTCCTTTCCTTTTAGCAATTTTGCCAGTTATTAATTTGAAGTGGTGTTGTTAGAGAGATGGTTTTTTTCAGTACTGAGTTATAAGCCTATAACTAAATTTTACCTGTGTTTGCGTAATCGTTAAATTTTTTACTAAAATGTAGTGCTTACAAACCGGTGCCTCTGCCAGCTCTTCTGGATACTGATTACACCTTGATGTGGGACAGCCAACAGAAAATAGAAGGCCGCACAGTACTTTTGAGTTGATCGTGGGGGGGTGTTTTAAATGCTCCAAATTATTCATTAGAGTAAAATGCTCTGCCAACTGACCATGTTAAGTTGTAGAACAGAACGGACAGAATAAATGGTGAGATACTAGTTGGTTTTGTGGGTTGGTGGTTTGTGTTTTGCAAAAGCTTGAGGCACCCTGTGTTTTTAGGATGCTACCTCTGACAGAATCTGTCTTTTGGAAGTTTGTTTTATGTTTAATTAAATAAGTTATGGAAAAAAAGATGACTGAAAAGGAAACAAATCTGCAATCTATGCTCCATTATTAGAGCTGGTCAGGAATTGTTCTGTGGGAATACCAGTATCTCAAAATGGGCTTGGAAAAATGTAATTGACAATCAAAGGTTCATCCAAAATTAAAGCTTGTCTGGATTTTCAGTTAGAATTAAATTTACCTCTGTCGATACGAGCTGGGTAGGCACATTTAAGGGCCTATTCTTTGAGTGTTCTTATGGCTCCTTTTATGCTAAGGTATAAAAGCAATTTATCTGACCTGTATTAGAGTGGGATGAATCAGCCTGTGAAGTGCCTATCACAATCAAAGGTTCATCCAAAATTAAAGCTTGTCTGGATTTTCAGTTAGAATTAAATTTACCTCTGTCGATACGAGCTGGGTAGGCACATTTAAGGGCCTATTCTTTGAGTGTTCTTATGGCTCCTTTTATGCTAAGGTATAAAAGCAATTTATCTGACCTGTATTAGAGTGGGATGAATCAGCCTGTGAAGTGTCTATCTTTCCTTCCCTTCCTTTCCTTCCCTTCCCTTCCTTCCCTTCCCTTCCCTTCCTTCCCTTCCCTTCCCTTCCTTCCCTTCCCTTCCCTCCCTTCCCTTCCCTTCCTTCCCTTCCCTTCCCTCCCTTCCCTTCCCTTCCTTCCCTTCCCTTCCTTCCCTTCCCTTCCCTTCCTTCCCTTCCCTTCCTTCCCTTCCCTTCCCTTCCTTCCCTTCCCTTCCTTCCCTTCCCTTCCCTTCCTTCCCTTCCCTTCCCTCCCTTCCCTTCCCTTCCTTCCCTTCCCTTCCTTCCCTTCCCTTCCTTCCCTATTATATAGCCCAATGAATAAGTAACCTGGATGGAATTCCTCCTTCTTTTGTACAACTAAAGTTAGAGAAAAATTGAGATTTTGTATTTTTATGCTGATTTTGCAGAGGAAATATTTCATTTGTTGAATGTTTTGTAGGATGATAAAACAGCTTGTGGTTTGTTTCTGTCTAGTGCTAAGTACATTTAATTCCCCAAGTGCTGTAGATTTATACTGACAATATTACTTGGGAGTAAGCTTTAAGCAATGGTAAGTATTGTCATCATCATCACTTCACTGGTGGGGAATTGAGGCAGAGAACTGAAGCAACTTGTCCTAGACTGCACAGTGAATCCACATTCAAAGCTAAGGTTAGATCTTCCCTAAACATTGTTTAGAGGAATATTAAAAAATGTCCCTTGTCGATCATTGGGCAAGCTAAGGTATTTATTGAGAGTACAACAGTCCTGTGTGCAGGCCAGCTAATGTGAGGAAGAAGTTTCTAAATGCCAAGGAGCCAGGATTAAATCTTCCTTTCTGAGGAACCAAGCAGAACTTGGAAAGGGCTGTGGTCTCCTTAGATGGTCCTTGGTGAGCAGGAATGTTATGGAAACCCTGACAAGGTAGATTGTTGGCAGCTTCCCAAGCGAACTGTGTTAGCTCAAATTCATGCTCCCTGTTAATCAGGATTTAATTCAAAGTTATGGTCTGTCCCTTTATTTGGGTATGCATGCCATTTCCTCTACTAACAAGATACCTAATTCTGTGTAAAATTGCCTACATTAAAGCTGTTCTGAAAATTCAGCTGCTTTTTACATATGTCTCCCTTGGT
The DNA here is from genome assembly GCF_000699145.1 of Aptenodytes forsteri. Lineage (NCBI taxonomy): Eukaryota > Metazoa > Chordata > Aves > Sphenisciformes > Spheniscidae > Aptenodytes > Aptenodytes forsteri. The sequence continues at coordinate 785,529 of NW_008794601.1, read as the reverse complement.
AAAACAGGCTGTGGACCTGTCTTGGGAATATAGTGTAAAGATATTTTTCTCAGCTCATGCAAGGTAAAGTACTGCTCTTGAGGGTCTGGCTGATGAAATGAGCTAATATGGTCCCAACAGAATAGAAAATCACCTCCCTTATTGTTTCTTATTCTCACATGATTCTTATTTACTTCTGTATTTCTGTATTAGTGTATTTAGTAAGCATATTAGTAACAAAACAAGACCATTTTCAGGGAAGCTGCCCCTTGGGACAGTCTTTCTATTCTTGTCTGAATACCCCTGACCTCTGCTCACACCTCTTGTAGGTTCTCTGTTGCTGTATTCTATTTTATGTGCATGACTGCTCAACCATGCCTCCAGCATGTGTCTCCAATAATTCATTATAGTCTCTATATAAAACTGAATGCAGAGAGAAGGAGGTGGAGAGGAAGGCGCTCTTATGGGATTGAAGGCATCCAGTGCTCCTGGAAATCGTCTGATTTTTAGAACTAGTGGCTTCCTGCAAGTGCTGTTAGTTTGCCATGGCTCAAGGGTGGCTAATGTGAAGTTCTCAGCACAGATCCTGTGGAGAGCAATCCATAGAAAATTGTTTGCAGCTGAAGCAGAGAGAGCATAGATTCAGCAGCATATAAAGATTTGTCCCGAGACATATAAATTAGGAGAAATATAGCAGGAAACCAATTCCTATCATGCCTTTCCTTTTCACAATTCACATGCCAGTGGGTATAGCACTTTTCACCAGCTCGCACACTGAAGTCAATAGTGTTTGCACCAGGGATGGATTTGGGTAATGACACCTGCAAGCGTTTGTTTAATTTGCATCAACTAAAGGGCTCAGCATACATTTTGGCTCAAATTCTCCAACTGGGATATATTTTTGCTTCCTTTACTTAGCTTGTGTTTATACGAGGGATAATTTGTAGAATGAATCATTCCTATCCAGAGGTGTACTTCTTTGTGGCTGTAATGCGACTCGCCTGTGCAATGCTTTTGAACAAACAAAGAAGGAAGTTATTATGGTTCTTGCACAACTACCCGTTAAAGACAGCTTTACAGGTAATATTTCAGAGGACCGTGGGTAATGGCGTGCAAAGTCCCATAAAGGCAAATGGCAGTAAGAGTATTCAGGGAAGGCAACAGGTGCCAGCCAAGGTCCTCTGTTGATTTGCCAAGGGTGAATCAGCAGCCACAGACATGCATCCTGTCCTTCTGAGGGCTCACCCGGGTTGTGCAGCTGCCTTCTCCCTTGCAGAAAATGTCTCTTGGAGTCACTTAAACTGGCAAATGTTGGCCCAGCTCCGGTGGAGAAAGGAAATCTGCTTTACTGCCTGCTGTCTTGATGACGCTTTGCATGTTATTGCTGATTCGGTCTAGAGATCTGAGTTTTTCAGGGTCTTACTTTCAGGAATGCCTTCCAGTGTGCCCACTGCATTCCTGCCCCTGCAGGTAACTGCATACGATGCTCAGCGCCTGTGCATCTTAGGCCTCTGAGCTTTGGCGATAGCTCCTCTAACATGCATGCAGATTTTTACATGCTCATGGATCTTCTTCCTGCGAGCGTATTCCTACAACCTGCAGCACTTGTAGCACTGGAACACATTTCAGATCTTTATTCACAGACTTTTTTCTTAGAAGTGATTTGCTTCAAAGCCTGTGTGATTACTGGAAGAAACCCTTCACTGCAAAGGGGTTTCAAAACAGCCCTATTTCTGGTTTCATATTCGAGTGCATTTTTCAGTTGTTTATGCTTAAGGATAAAACTTTGCTTTAGACTCATTTCACAATTGGTATGCCAACTCTTAAAGAGAGAAAAGAGGGAAAAGCAATTGAGTCCCATATTTTTCCTGTATCTGCACATCCAGCGCTATTGGGAAGAATCCTATGTGGCAGATAAAATATCATTCAAAAGACCATTTATTTCAAAGGGCTGGCTGTGGCATACACTGTTATTTTTCAGTATTGTTGCTCCAAGCCTGCATACCAGACCTCAAAGTAAAAAGTAAAGCACGTCAAATGTCTGACTCTATTCAGTGCTGCTTTAGGTGATTGTGAAATCATTGCTTGTGCAGAAAATAAGTCATTATAGCAAAAGCTATGCTTTTTTTTCTTTTGAGGTTAGGAAAATGCATTAATGAAAGTTGTACAATTGTTTTAGATACCCACTATACTGAGATTTTCATAGTAGAAATCCCAGACTGCCATTCAGGTCTACAGGAGTTTGCATTTATATTACTGACGTGGTTATAAAAACAACATTTACAGTTCTATTTAAAGGACTATTTGGTTAGGAATCTTTCAAAGAAATACCTGCTGTCATTTTTTTCCTAGCTTGATCATTAATGTCACTGCTTGCAATAATAACGTGTCCACCCATTTTAGCTGTCTCACAGCTTGTGTGAATTCAGAAGTTGAGGTTAATCTGCTTTTTCAACACTAGAGAAATAAGTTGTTAACATGTTTTCTTTTCCAACATGATTTCAGGATGATAGTTTGCTGTGAACAAGCTACGTTTTTAAATGCTTGGAGCAATATTCAAGTTCATTGCTTATCTAGGATATCACCTACTCGTGCTGTGAGTTTCTTTCTTTCAAATTCAGCTTTTTCAAACCTTATGATGGCATTATCTTGCTCTCTGTTCTAAATCTTGTGGTAGACTGCGATAAATAAGAGTAACTCCTCACATTCAGGATTTTTTTCAACACTGTTCATTAAAAAATGTTCCCGCAAGGACCACTTTCAGAACCAGAAAAAAAGCTGTGTCCTCTTATTAGAGTTTTTAAAATGTCAAATAAACAAACGTGGTCATGCACATTCTTTAGGATAACCTGAGAATTCCTAAAACATGTTGGGCTCTAGAAAATTCTTCGGCCCAACTTTTAATAGAAAAATCTTCACCTTTTTTATTTTAACATCTTGGAGGCTATTTGCTAGAGATCTGCTGATTGGATTCAGTTCTGCAGATCTCATGAGCATTTGTAGCCCAGAACTAGGGGCTACTTCAAGTGACAATATATCACTGCTTCTCTCGGTCTTGGTCTTTTCCTCTCTCTCGAATATTACTAGGAGAAAAAGAAAAAGAACGATCAGCAGGGACAGATAGAGCAGAGTTGGTCTAAATGGGGAATACACTTGTGTAGCTATGGGGGTCTGACTTGCTTACGCTGTGTTGGAAGTGTGTGCACTACACCATGCTACATAGGGATGGAAAAGGCGCAGTGATTATTCCTTCTGCTTGCCCTGGTGAATTTGGAAACAAGTAATATCACTTAGGCTTCATTAATGACTGCAACACGAAAAGTGGTCAGCTAATGCGGCTTGAACAAACCTCTACAAGAAGCTTTCAGCTTTTTAAAGCCACTGCTTGCTTACATTTATTTAGCTGAAGAAATTCTGATGACTATTTAAATTGATGTAATTTGGTCTACCATCCTCTTTTATCCAATGTTTTGCCCTAAGAAAAGAGATTTCAGTAGGAAGGTCCCTGTTCATACAGCGGTTTTAGTTTTGTGCTTTCAGTAGAACTAGTGTTTTGCAAAGGCATTTGTCTTTTTCTTTGCACATTGTTTTATGTAGGATTATCTGCATGAATAAGATGGCCTGAAGTCTTTCATGCGCACTTTCTAGAAAGTGACGTTTCTTTGGGGAAATGGTTAACCACATACTCATTTTATTTCCACTTGTAAGTAAAACATACTGGGTATGTGTAGCCTCTTAAAATTTCAAAACCAGTATTATTTTATAGGTTAATAGCATGTCTTGCTCTGTGTATATATTTTAAAAGTCAGATGATAAAACAGGTTCCATCATCTCAAAGTGACAATAGATCTTGTTGGAGACAAATTTATAGCTATTACATTTTTGTGCTTGTGTCAGCTAACCTTGGCAAACAGAATCCTACTTGCTATTGGGATGAAACTTATAAATCTTTTCTTTTCCACTTTCTCTTCCTCCCGGTTTTGAAACCTTGTCTTAGACCTTGTCGCCTCCTTTATTCATGGCAGCAAGAGTATCCAGTGGGTTGAAATTTCTTCAAGGACTAGGGTGTAATATTTCACCCCTTTTTTATCCTTTTTTTTTTTAAATTTCTTTCTCTCTCTCTTGCCTGATGCATAAAAAAAGTTTAGACACCTTTGTGATGGCTTTTGAGATCAGTGTTTAAGATATTTGTTTACAGTTGGTAATTTTCAGAAACTGAAAGTAATCTTCTAATGCCTTCCATTTCAATGAATCGTTTGATCAGTAAAAGTCCTTGATTCATTTTATTTTCTACCATAATCCTGTTGTTCAGCATCTCTGATTAATACAGTTTTTCTTTATGCAATCCTTGCAATAACTACTTCAACACAAGCTGAGAAGCATTCTGTGTCAGGACCCCTTTTGCTTTCTCTTCCCCATGTCTCCAAAATTTAGAGTAGATCTTTTAAAGCATGTGAAATCTTATTGCATTTATTGAAAGATCTGTAATAAAGTAAGCATCTCACTCCAGAGCTAAGTGAAAACTTCCTGCCAAAACTTTGTGTGCAATTATTTCTTATAAAAATCTGAGGAAAAAAAAAAATCAGAAATATTGAATGCATTTTGTTAAAATATTTTTCTATTTTTGTATTTTCAATTCTTTCTTTAAAATTTAAAAAATAAATTATGGCTTGAAATAATAGGGTACATTTTTCAAGACAAAATGAAGTAGTTATGGACTTTCATTTCTGAAACAGTTCAAAGTTTCCATGTTTAATGGATATTTAATGTTCATGTTTTTGCTTTTGGAAAAGGTATGCCAGTTGCATACCCTTAACCTGTGGCCTACAGTTCCATTTCTTAATAACTGCAAAACAACTGTGGCCTCTCAGGCACACTGAGAGCTTTGTCAAGAGTTGAAGTGCTGGAGATGAATTTTAAATGCATCTGTCCTTTTAAAAAAAAAAAAAAAAGGCTTGTGTTTTAAAGCATTTAGCTTTAATTGCAATAGTGCTGGACTTGCTCTGTCTTAACCGTTAGGGTTTTACTGCTAATCATCTCTGTGAACAAACAATATGCCCGCCTCCTTCAGCCAGCCCCAGCCTCTACCCGTTCATCCAGAAATACCTGCGCTGTTGGGTCTCATTAATTACAAAATTTTTACACGAAGCCTGACCTGCTTACACTGCAACTCATGAGATTCATGAAGTCAAATGGCAGATTTATACAAGCCGGCAGCTGTCTGCATGCAGAGTTACGGTGTACGGAAGAAATACGCAGATGTCAAATACAACCATGCAGTTGGCAAATCGACTTTGGGTATTTACATATAATAATTACCAGTGTGGGGAATTTCAGCGTAATCCTATTCAGAGAGGGCATGCAATGCATATGGAGCAGCCCAAATGCAGACTTTTAACTCTTTGTCTGGCAACAAGGATATGTTTCTTCCAATAATTCTGTGTTATTTGCTGTCCTTTAGTTATAGGATTGCAGGAATTTTTACAGGATAGAGCTGTTTATCTCTTCCAGAGATATTTTGGGTGCAAGAATGTAGAATCACATATAAACAAACTCCTTCAGTGCTGCAAGAAGCAACTTACTGCAGCCAGTGCTAGTTATGGAAGTATGTTCTTAATAGGCAAAAAGAGAAGAAAATACAAAGATATGTAGGTGCATCTATATATGTAGTATTCATTTTATGGCAGAGGCTTTAGCTCTGCTATTAAATAGCAAGTACTGAACTTTCAAAACTGAGCTGTGCACATATCCATCCTCCCAAACTGGGTCAGCGAGCTGGCAGCTTGGAATGGCTGACGTTTTTAACGATTAGCAGTTACGATGTGTAAAATGAATGGGTCTAGAGGAAGCAGGTTCAGATCCCCTGGACTGCCTTTGGAGATGAACACGTCCCAGATTAGAGTGCAAAAATCAGTATGTAGGGCTGTGTGTTTGACGTCTGCTGGATCGCATGAGGATGTTCTACTTTTTCCCATTCCTTTCTCACCCACAGTCTAGCAGTGTTTTCACCTATTTTTACCATGATCGTATTCCTTCTGTTTAAGGCATGTAACTTCTTCAGTATGCACAGATCTGTGTTAGAAATGGTAAATGTGTTCTATGTTTGAACTAAAGCTTTCAGTTTCACTGCTTTACCTCTTGGGATGGATGCTGTGGCACAAGGAGACAAAGCTGTTCTTGTTCGTGATTGATCTGTAGCTATAGCTCAACTTCTCAAAACGTGCAGTTTATTGTCCTAAGTGAGGATCTCCTGCCTAATATTTTTCTAGAAAATAAAGGAGACCGCACATGAAGATCCTTCCCCTGAATCATTTCACCATCTTAGATGAGATGAAGATTCGTTTGGTTTCCTTCCTCTGACAAGGCTTTTCCAAAGACCTCACAGTACCAACTCGATTCAGATGTTTGGTCCGAGTTTCTCTCCAGGGCAATACAAAAAAGGAGAAATATAATCAAGGTTTCCAACTGGTAAAAAAGCAAAGAGGAGGGAAAGTGTCTGGGTTTTTCCATTTTGAAAATGAAGTCTAGCATTTGAAATTTGCAGCTAGCAACAGCAGGTGATGATTTTCTGTGTTTTTTTCCCCCTCTATGTATTCCAAGAATCATAATTATTGTAATTTTCAACAAAATTATGGTTTGAATATGGTTCAGTACCTGTTACAAATTTGCACGGAAAAGATTTCCAAATTCATAAATAGCACTGTCCACATCTCTCTGAATTTTCTAATCCAAACTGGGATAGGAGGTGGCTTTATGAAAATGGACTTGTTTTGCATCAACACTAGCATAATTGCTTACCCTTTTTAAGAGTTTTAGAGGCATGTTGACAGGGACAGAAAAGCAATGTTTTGGAGAATTTGATCATGGAGTTAGATGGCTGCAAGTGGCAGTGAAAATATAAGTTCTGTAAGCCATTGACATCTCGCACTATTAAGCTTACATACATATGGTATAGATGAGGTTTCCCTTTGCTGATTTTCTTAATTTGGGTAAGAAATATTAGTAGAAATAACGGTAGGATCATCTTGAATGGAACTCCCTATCTATTTTTATTTTGATTTGTTTTAAAGTTTTTTTTGGTCTCAACTTTTGCTGACAACAGGCATTTGAAATTGCTTCCAAGTTGAGTTAAAACAGTGCTTGACATCTCCATACAGAATATAGAACCTTACAAGCATAAAATAATTGCCAGAGGTCACTATTTATGTGAAATGCAGGACCAACAAACCTGCTGGGATGAAAAGAGGGCTGTTCTTGAAGAAGTGATAAGAAACTTTCTAAAGGTTCATGGTCTATATTATCCTCCCTTGGCACAGACTCACATATTTCTTCTAAGGTCAGTGGAACTATGTGCAGCCTACACTGACTTGGAAGATCTGGTCACCCTGAGCACCGCGATTCACCTGCCTGTTTTATGCTTTCTCTATTGAACAATTTAAAGGTGTAAATGCTCTTCTCTCTCTGCCCCCCAAGAAGGGATGGAAGTACCACTGTCTGCTTTTTACTGCTAAAAAACTGAGAATCTTTTCTCCTTGCCCAACATGGCGCTGAAGGTTTGTACTGGAGCAGACTGTGGTTCTCCAAGTCTTTAGCTATCATGCCAAGTCCCTGCTCTAGGCACTGTGCATCGTACTTAGTGCTGGCCTGAAAGCCACTGAAGTGCACATAACAAGTCTTAATTATCTCTCTGCTCAGCATTGATTTATTCTTTGCCTTTTAAACTTTCCCTTTCAGGGTCCACAAATCTGTTTTCCATTACTATATAAATTCACTTTAAAAAGATATGGATGTGAAAGAGAATAATAGGCACGTTCTTACATGGCACTGTTGTTTGCCATCCATCCTGGAAGTATGTTCATTGCGATTTTCACATAATGAACAAAAAGCAAGGTGATGATTTGTGCAGATGAAAAACATATTACAAGTTTCTCATTATATTATCGTTGCTGGAGAATCATTTTGTCTTCTGGGAATTAAATACCATGAAGCTAGGTTATCAAATAATCTCCATATATCCTGATGAAATCTCTAGGGGCTTTGTGTCTAGATAAGCACGAAAATAGTAATTGGAGAGCAGGGATAAAAAGTAGATACTAATTTTTTTGCTAGATTTAAATTTTTTTCAACTTAGTTATGCAAATATTCTAAAGTTAATGATGCCTTCAGTGACAGCAATAGTAACACTTCTAAATCTGACCATTAAGTCCTTGGTTTTGTTCCATTCACTTGTGCCTAGATAATAAATTTCTTCTAACAACCCAGCGTAGACTCACTCATGACCCTCTGCCCACTATATGTATTTTAATTCTATTTTAAAAAGTCACGCAATCTTTGTTTTATCATAGAGATATAGTAGTTACTTGGATGAAAAATCATAACCTCCTAGGGAATTCTCCAGGGAATTAAAATACCGAGGATGCAGTAGATATTTTTTTTTAAAACTCATTTATGTATATGAGTTAGCTTAATTTTTATCACCTAATGCAGGCTGTGCAGAATTCTAACCAGACGAAGCACAATTCTCTATCATTTCTGCATGGATGCAGTGCTGCATATTCTAATAATAGCAAGCATTTTTAAACATAAGATAGTAAATTCCTGGATGAAAGAGAGAGTTTGGCTTGTTACTGTCAGCCCGAATTCCAGCCATTCTGCTGAGAACTTAATAATAAATAAAGACCACGGGGCATGTATCACATTATGGTTTTGATCCTACAGTTGCTCCCTGGAGATTTTTGCTTGTCTGAGGATGGCAGGATCAGGATCTTACTTTGAATATAAAGTACTCAAAATATCAGCAGGTTGAGGAGACAAGGCAGGTTTCAGTGTACACGTGCTTGATGCTTGATTTCATGCGTAGATTCCATAGATCCCCAGCTACTCGCAAAAAACACCTGCCAAAAGGGGCTGGAGTGAAGACTGGGCTTCAAATAAACACAGAAGCATGTATAAGTTCATATAAACACATAAACACATGTGCAGTATGGCAACTGCTAAAGGACCTAATGAATTCCTGAGGCCCCCTGTACAGGCTGAGACTTGAGAGGAAGCTATTCTTGCTGTTAACATTTCATAAGCTTAAATAGGTGAGGAATGGCAGAAAGGAAGAACTGAGAAGCAGTGGCATCTCTAGCAGTAGTATTCCTGCTGCTGCTTTTCCTTCTGACCCATGCACCATCCTGTTTTAGTCTCTTTGCCTCTATTTGCTATTTGGATTGTGAGCTTTTATGGCAGGGACTGTCTTCTGAACAGCTGTGTACAGAACGCAGCACAATGTAGCCTCTTTCTTTGCTTTCAGAAGATGTCTTGAGGCCACCTGTCTGATAAATTAAGATGCTTCTGCTGAATAAAATGCTATTTAAAAATGCTGAAGCTTAAATCGGATAGATCCTAGAACACCTGAATGTGAATGTGAGTAGCCTGTGTGTGATGAATGATATGCCCCTGCAGCACACAGTTCGGTGCAGGATATGGCATTCTTCTCAGACCCTCAGTAAACCGCATGATCAAGTGTTGGCAATCTAGTGACACGGCCGTATTGCTGTCATTGCTTTAACTGCACTCACTGCAGTCACACCTCTGACTTAATTGTACATGCGCCCAATCAAAGTGCTTCTAGAGTAGACATAATCTATAAAAAAAAAAAAATAGAAAAAGAATGTGAAAAAGGAAGTTTTGGTGAGGATTTGGGTTTGTGAGTTTTCCGGTGGATAGAACTAAGAGAAAAAGCAAGCCATGCTTCCCTTCCTTTTCAATAATTTTGTGGCATACATAGTCCATGAGCAGCATCACTTCACAGAACAACTGTCAGTCTTTTCACTTCTGGGCAATTAACACTGAGAAGACACCATCTAACACATGCCTCCTCACACAAAACAAAACTCCAGATACCATTATTTCATCACAGAAAAAAATAATGCTGCCCTGTTTTACAACCTGGATTTTTAATACAGCCTGACATCCCGGGCTTGTATTTCTCTGCTAAGTACACATCTAGTTACTGCTGTTCTGTCCCTGATGCAACAAGCTGACAGGAAAGAGCACATTCACAGGGAAACTGGGGTGGGAGCCCAGATGCATCTTTTGAAGTGGATACGTTTAGATACATTGTGATGGCATAGCAGATCTTTTACCCCAAATTTAAATCTGAAGGGTTCTTCTGGGTTTTGAGGTTTTCGGGTTTTTAGCTTCTTTTGCCGCCTCAAAAAGGAAAGGAAGGTGGAATGCAGACCAGATCTCGCAACAAAACAATGCCAAAAACAATCCCCCAAATCCCAACCTTCAGAAATCTTCAGATTTCTGGCAAGAAAATTGAGGTTTAAAAAATAAATAAATAAATAAATAAATCTTTTTTTAACTTTTAATTCTAATTTTTTAAAGCACCACTTCTATCTCTGTTTAGTGTACCTCCTATATAATTTGGTGTTTGCTGATTGATAACGCTTCTTCAAAACCTCCTATTTCAGTGGACGATCTTCTGTATGAGAGTGCACAGGCCCAAGGCAATCCCTCTTAGGTGACAGAGAGAATAATCCCGTCTTTCACCGCTGCTGCCGTCACCAGACTCCTCTTCATACTGATATTCTTGCAGTCCCTTCTGTGCTTGTGCTTTTAATATTAGTGCTGATGTACTCTCATTTCTAATTCCTGGCAAGGACAATTTCAAGAATAGTAGTATAACAAAAAGAAAGGCTGTTGCAATGCCGTGTTATGTTTAAGAAACCATAAATGCTGAGATAGGATTTAAAGAGTTCTGCATATGTTAGACAGTTGCATACATGTGACGTAGAGGAGGAAAAGCTCAGTACTACCTAGCTTTACTTTTCAATTCGAGTTTCTCTCTGATCAAAACTGTCCAGAGGCTCCACTCTGAAACACCAAGCTGCCTACTTGAGCTGTACATCGGAACAAGTATGTCTCTGCAAACTGCAGCGCAACTGTCAGCACAAATATATTTTTCATTTAAGTTTGCCTATGATTATTGATGCCGCTCTTCGTTCCTTCTGCTATCACATGTTATCTTTGCTCTGAATTACATCTAATATAGATTGTACGCTTTTAGGGCTTATACTAAAAGCTGCTTATTCTTCAGCAATGGATGCAGCGTATTTTCTTGCTTGTTAAACAAACTTAATTTCACACCAGCACTTTCAAAGAGGACCTGGAGTCTTGGACCTTGGGAATGTCAGGTTTCGACTCTCTGCTGAAGCTTTACTCCCTGGCGGGATGTTTACACTACAGGCCCAGAAGCAAACTAAAGGGCTAGACTCATTCAATTAGCTTTCTCCAAAACAAATCTGCTCTAGGGCAGGCTGGCCGTGAGGAGTGGAGGTGTGAGCCTGCCCATGCCATTTGGCTTAAAGCCAATACTCGGTCCACAGCTTGTCTTTAATGATACGACATAGCCTGAGCTCCTGAGAAACATTTGCAAACCCTGCAAAAGTTTGTTAGCGTATAATGTTTCTTACGAACTTCTGAATCTTTTACCATTTGGTTTTCAGGTGTGTCTCGGATCCCTTTTGTATTCAGTGAGAAGCAGGCCCTTCTGAAGAAGCTGCCTTTTTCACCCGTTGAGAACGCTGTTTCATGTGGAGCGATCTGTCTGTAGCCAGCAAATCTGAAAGAGCTGTGGAAAGTTACGCTTTTCCCACACAGCTGAGATGAAACATCGTCTTAGCAGATCATGTAGGAAAAGAAGAGCTGAAGAAAAGCTTCAAATAACACTTTAATGTGTTTTAAACAAAGGTACTGTTTATGTGCATGCTCTAAATGTTATATACCAGCATTTTTCTGATTGAATTTACTTCTGCACTTTCATTCTAATATTAAATGAGTCGGTTAAAATGGATTTACGTGAATTGGGCCCCATTGTATTTACGAGGAGAGAGTTGGTTGCTGGAAGTGAATCTATCTTAACTGATTCTTTGAACTAGTTAAGGAAGAAGGGGATAACGTAATGAGTAAAAATGGAAAGTGGGAGAGAATGTCAAAGTACTAGCGACTGCTTTGTTTGTATAGCACAGAGTCTTTATCACAGTGTAATAAATGATATTGCACTGTCTGTATTCTCTCTGTGGAATGGACGAGGGTTTTTCATTTCATGCTTCATTCACAGCCAGCTACAATGATTTCACAGAGTCAGCACCTGCGCTTAGCACAGAGAGAAGAACAACAATGTATTTATGGCCTATAGGAGATGCGTCACAAATACTTCTATTTCCACTACACAGCAGAACACCAAGAACAGGATCACATTTCCTTGAAAGAGAGAAATGGTAGAGAGGAGAGGCCTTGTGTATGCGGCCATATGTTGGAAATTTTTACAGAAGCATCCCAGTTTCATTCAGGATGTGCATTGCCTTTTGCAGACTCGCATGGAAATGGCACTAGGGGCTTCAATAGGGACTTCAGGATTTTGGAGAAAAAGAAAATGATGTTCATTTTGGAGAAGGGAAGCCAGTTCTTCCACAAATACAAGAGGATGAATAGTTTTGTTGTGGAATATTGTTGTGGTAAACTAAGCATCCACCTTCTTTTTGCCGCTAAGGAGGTATTTTCTAAGCTAACCCTTCTCAGTCCTCCTGTTTTCTCATTCTTACAACCTGCAATTATTTAGTATCTATCCTCTGATTTCCAAGAGCAATTGAGTTTCTTTCTACCCAACATCAATGCCATTCAAAGAATTAAATTAAAAGGTTTCTGAATATTTCAAAGGTGAGGCGTTTATACTTTTCTTATCAATGAAAACCATCCCACTGAAATAGGAAGCGAAATTTAAGCTCAAACCCCAGGTAACTTTCTCCTCTTATCAGAACTGTTTTGCAGGGTAGGGTGCTTTCTTTTTCTTTTACTGGAATGTGAATAGCTTTTGGTGGAATATGAACAATTATCTAGAAAGATCTGATAGTGATTTAGCCCAGGAAAGGCAAAGAACTAAGTATCTTCTGTCTCATACAAATAAATGAGCTACATCTGAAGATTTAAGCAATCAGATTTGCATAATGAACATGTTTATGCCACATTATAGTCACCTGGTTTACAAATTCAGCAAGCATTTCACCACTTATCTGCTGTCACAGTAGAAAAATGAAACATTTGGGTGAAAATAGTTTGTAAGGCAATGTGAATGTATTTTACTTTGTGCTTTTTAACATCTGATCTTCAAGAAGTTTTTCTTATTTGAGGAGTAAACTCACATCGCCAGATTGGTGGTTGACAATGTAGGATTAATGCATCTAGCTTTTAGTGATTTGGGCAGGGGATTGTTTGTCTGAATTCTCTTCCAGATTACTTAAACCGAGCAACTAGCTGTCTTTTGTATCTTCTAATATTTCTATTTCATTTTCTATTTTCTGTTAGAAGCTTTTCCACACAGTTAATATTTTATTTTTTTAACAGCATTGTCTAGTGCAAGTGTTTTGATTTCAGCATGGTCCCTTCGGCCTCATTTTAGGCAAGATTTTCAAGAGCACAAAGAAGAGTTTATACACTTGCGTGTCTGAAAATCCTGCAAATACTATTGTACTATTTGGGCAACCTGTCCAAATATAGTGTTTTCATTAATTCCTGTATGGATGTTTTTCCCTTGTAGGCCTAATTAATTTTTCTCTGACCTCTAGAAAATAAGTTCACAAAACGTGAACTACCTCTCTCATCTCCTTTCCATACTTTGTTCACTTACTGAGTGGGAGGTTTAGCATTACCTACCTCTTTCCATCCATTTTGCTCAAAAGATCCGTAGGTACTACAAAGATGCATCCCATTAGCTCTGTGGTCTGTTCTACGGTTTTTCATACATTGCATTTACTGCTGTGGTTCATGCTTTTCCCCCCTCAAACTTCAAACTGGGATCTCAGTAGAAACCCAGCTTATAAGTGATGCGGCAAAAGTGTTTTGGATGTTTGAATTTGCAAACAATGCATTTGCTTTACTTGAGATTCAAGCAAGAAAGGCAGATTCCTGCCAAGGAATGCTTTCACCAAGAGGTATTTCCAGAAATGACAGCCTACTTAAGATGCATCCATTTCTTTGCTTGCCCAAATTCACACATCTTTTAAAGAGATCTAATTTTCTTTCTTCCGTCTAAAACTTACTTAGTCTCTCAGTCTTGACATCCAATGCTATTTGTCACTTTAGACAAACTGTGGCTGCAACTTCGACAGGTGTGAAACTGCAAGCGTGGATCTGCCCTGCGTGGTACGGTTACCTCATCTGCTCGCACAGGCCGTGTGCGTCTTCTCATTTTTAACATTTCAAAGCACTGTGGAATTTCTTTAGAGCACTAGTGTTATATGCTGCAGTGTCATACTCCATGGAGTGGGAATTGTAGCGGTTTAGTTACGTTAGGACCACTTCCAAGATAATCTCCTACGCAGCAGACCTTGCTTTTTGGGCTGCCTTCCTTTTATCTTCTGCAAAATTGTACATCACAGGCACAACTACTTGTGAGAAGCTGCTACTAAGTCTACACTGATAGCAGCACAGGGTGTGAGAACCATCCTGCGTGGCGGCAATACAGGAGAACCTGTTATTGCACTGTGTGCCAGCTGTACTCTGCTGTTTCTTAGGCTTTGTCCTCCAAGTACCGTGAAGTGGGTTGTTTACAATCTCTCTTATTTCCCTCTGTGGAAACAGGACTTAGCTTGCAATGAATACAATGGATTTGTTTTTAATTAAGGCAGCTGGATATGACTTACAATTATTCCTCAACACCTTGAAGGTTTTAAGCACAGACTCTGTTGTTCAGACTCCCCTAGAGCGGTGACCTGGGAAACAGACCAAGCTGTGTGTGCAGAGGTGTTAGTGGTGCCTGTGAACCAGCCTAGTCTGGTATTTATGTGGCAGGTACAGCTGGGTAGAGGTTTTTGTGGTTATACAAAGTATTTTCTGAAAAATTCAAAGTGGGTCACGAAGAAACTACTTGCAAATTCAAGTCACATCTATTAGTCTTGGCTCAGGTATGTGTATTTCTCTACACAACAAATGAAGAGGAGAATTTTATCCTGTTTACCTAGTAGGTGAGGGACCTGTTACCTCCAAGGCATGAGGCTTGGGTTTGAATCCATCCTCACTGCAGGAGTTTTGAACACAGGAGCTCTTGGAGCAGGCTCTCGTGTCACGTGTACCTCTGCCTGAAGATGTTACATCATTTTTTTTAACATAAATGTTTTAACAGTATGGCTCAAATGCGTCAAGTTGTATCAGAGGACATGATGCCAAGATGCTTCTTGTTAGCCCGTTGTTGACCTCCAGCCATGCTAACAGAGGTTATGTTCTTAGAAGAAGCAGTCTTAGTAAGGTACGGGATTTGCTAGCGAAAGTATTTTCTTGATTAAGGTAGCTGGTTTTCAATTATAAGACCGCACACGCATATATTTTTATGACCAGATTCTCAATAAGGTAATGCATCCTTAATTCATTGGAAATTAATGAAGCTGTAGAAGCAACTGAGAGTAAATAGTGGCTTCTGTGGGTTAGTGACTAAAACGAAAAGTCAAATAACTTAATTTCTTGTCCAGGTATTGGATCCCCTTCTGTTTCCAATATTTAACTTTTTATTCCTTTGGGGTTTTTTAGAAAAAGAAACCCAAACAAACAAACAAAACCAACCTAAAAAACCCAGAGAGAAGCATTTGGATTTGCTAAAAATATTTTTCCAATTCAAGTGCTCGGTACCTGAGGGTCGGGCTACTTTATTTTTTCCCTTGCCTGTTGTTGCTTTGGCTAGAAGTAAAAATATCAGTGAAAAAGCCAGTCATGCTGCTTTTTCCAAGCTCCTTGTCTAACTGTGCAAAATAATAAGGACCACACAAAAAGCCTACTCCTAGAGGAATACATCTTCATGTTAACATTTAGTATCTAACACACAATCTATAATACAGAATGCCTGTAGTGTAAGGGACCAAAGTTGTCTGATTCATTCCAAATTTATGAAGTTATAATCTTCAGGCTCTAAATGAAGGACAAATTCAGTGTTTCTATCCCCCTTTTGTAGACTCTCGGTGACAGTGTCAGGTTTTATGAAGTGCAGCTTTCTTCCAGACTAGAATAAAGATACCTGGTTTTGTAGTGATTTATACAGTGGTTTTATTTTCTTTTACAGATCTTTGGATGCGTCTCCCCCTTTTATTTTTTTCTCTTTTAGCATGAAGCCAGTTCTTACACTAATAATATATTTTCCTGTACATTGGCTTATAATAAAATAAAACATTGTTAAAAAGTAAGAATATAACTAAGACTATGTAGTGTGCACAGAGGTATTGGTATGATTTGGTTCTTATCCAGTGGTAAGGTATCAAAACACCATGACACAAATTTTAATTTATCAGAGAGACCTCCTGTGATAGACAAGCCCTTGATTTAGAAAACAATCTCAAAAAAGAATCTTGCTTCTGTAGAATAATTTTTTCCGGTCTGCAAGGAAACTGTCTTTGCTTGAAGGTAAGGTGGAATTATACACATTGTTTCATGACCACTAATAACCAGAAGTCATAATCTGTGGAAAAATGTGTACCCTGTGTGAGGAAAAACATCTTTCTGAATTCACACCCCTAAATCTACCCAGCTGTGTACCTGTTTTATAACGTCATACAAAATAATTGGCTAAACTGGATGAATCATTGCTTGGTGTTCTGCTGTCTGTCTGAAGGGAAAAGGAGGGCTAAATCAGTGGAACGGGCAATCCAGCAATAGCGTTTACCTCTTGTTAGCCCCCCTCCCCAAAACACAGATTTGCTATCCTGGATTTGGACTAACACTGATTCAGATGAAGAAGGGATTTTTGATTTAGATTAAATCAAAATCTGCGTGTGGAGGTAGATACTTGGGGGTGCTGAAAGTTGCATGAAGAGTCAATGGCAGGACTGGAATGAGAGGCTGTATCTCATAGACCTTTATTCAGTGGGTTGTTTTCTGTGCTATTGTCCTTGATGTATCACAGTGAGACTTCTGCCATACACTTTTGAATGAGCTTTGTCATCATGTCTGCTGCATCGGTTCCTGCTTTTTAAATCTTGATGTGTGATGTTCTTATGAAGTGACTGTGCCTCCCTATATTTGGATAACATCTAATGCCGGAGCCTGACCTGCGTTTGGTCATGCCATTATGTTAGAGATACTGAATAATATAGAAGTGATACGTCATGTATTGTTTCTCAAACTAATGTTGACCGTACGAGGCTAGGAAAGATTCTTGAGACAACTTTTTACACCAGCCTTCTGAGCTATTTAGTGAGTCATCTGTCCCACCCTTTTGACTCTCCAGATTTTAGGTTGGTAGTTCCTTTTCATAAAACTTTTGAGGTTAAATCACCCAGTTGAACGCAACGAAGCTTAGGCTTGGCCACCAGCCAAAAAGCTCTCAGCGAAGCATCCCAGAAGGATAATGTTTTCAACCTTTCAAGTCTCAAATGGTTCACTGCGGTTCTAATTACAGTTTCCCATCAGAATAACCTCCCATAGCGAGAAGTGAAAAAACCCACAAAAAGCATAATTTCTCTATACAAAGATAAGACGATTGATTGCAACCTATGAAGCTACCAATTATACAAGATTTGCTTGTTGGGTATTTTAACTGTTACCGTAGACTAAAATTCAGGTTTCCAGGCACTATCACAGTCATCTAGTGTGACTGAACAAATGAGATGCTTTAAAAAACATGCAGTAAGTCACTGAGCCTCCAAGAGCCCCAACTGTAAGCATTTAATTGCCATTGACAGTTCTGGCCAATTAAGTCTCTGCAATAATGATCGCATCAGCAAAAATTACTGGATCTTTTATGTTCTGATAACCACGGTTCCTAATTGGAATATGGTTTCAATGAAATCTTTTCTCTCCATTACCAAAACTAACATTAGGGATCAGAGGGATCAGTGTTTCGATCAGTGGGTTGTGAACTTTGCTAGGGGTGAGAGAGGCAATCAGGATTATTGCAAGGCAGTGAAAATGTTAGTATAGTTTAAAGTGAAGAAAATATTGCTGCTTCTCTCCTGTTGCCCCTCAAGAACAGTTGTTCTCTGGCCGTACTTGCACCATGTAGTGTGGGCTTAATGACAGAGCCAAGCCTGAGCTACTGTGCTCCTTCTTTCAAAGGGAATTATTAGCCTCATGTTACCCTGGTGTAGTATATGGTTGCTGGTCAGAAAGATATTCTCTGCAACGTAAACTGCGCTCACTCATGGTTACCAATGCTATGCTATGTAGACAAACCTTCTATTAACATCTTAAGCATGTACATGCTTCGGTGCATTTACATATAGATTCATGTTTATGTAAACAGATGACAATTAGAGTATTATTTTTACTTCTTGTACTTTAACCCATGTAAGGAAATCATAACAGTATGGCATACAAAATAAGGCATCTTTTACGTGAAAGTGCTATCAAAAACTCTTACTTGACCAGCCTTCGGTTCTATGATTACTGTCTTGCAGTACCTATCAAGTATTTTTCAAGCGTTAGCTAGAGAAAGGCCTTGTTGAAAATATTAGCTCAACCCGCTAGTCTACTCTTCCTTGCAAGTACTGTAATTTGAAAAGTAGATTAAGCTTCCCTATATTTCACCTGCCCATTGAGCATGGGACTTGAGTGACCGATCTAAATCATCTAGTGCAAGTAACAAGGCAACCCAGGGGGAGAAAACAAGCTGGGATATTCTAGTCAATCTGCAAGTTGTCAGGACACGGGGGTCTTTGTTAAGAAAGAAGACTCCCCAGTACCATGGGCTGAATACAATCTCAGTGGGTCAGGGCCCAAGCCTAATGACTTGTTCCCCCTGCCGGGTGGAGTGACGCGTACTCTTGTATTGTGGGATTATGTGATGTTTGTTGTTATGGGCAATATTGTGGTTTTTCACTTTTATGCATCCCTGTTAGGTTGTTATTCTTTGAATTTCAATTTTAAGCTCTTTTTCTTTAGAATTCATCTCTCATTCTTTTTAAAGTGATATAGGCTAATTTAATCAAGCAGTCTCTAGAATAATAGGAAAGTTATGCTAATTTTTGGAGATTAAATTGTATCTCTTTTTTTGCTTGTGAAATAATGTGTTCTTACTTTATGAGAACCTTGCTCTCTTTTTTTATGGAGAGTTGGAATTGTTTCTTTAATACATTACAAGCTCATTAGGATAGGATCACATGGAATGAATCCTGCGAGCAAAGGTAGTCGACGCTGCACCACGTTAGCACTGCAGCCTTTTATGCCTTTCAGGAAAAGCCTGTGTGGGAATGTGTTTTAATAGGAGGAGTTCAGGCAAGCCTAATATCTGGATTCAGAAGAAGGAAATACTGTTATGGCTATTTAAGAATGCTCATTATTTAAAGGTCCCAAAGTTGTTATTGCTGACACTACAGATGTTTTTATTTATAGGCTCTGGGCTGCAGCACTAGACTGAAACTTGTGGGTCCCACATTTGCCGTTGCTTTCTGAATAGTCTTCGTCCCTCACTTCACTGCTTTTATCACCAGATATGAAATGGGGATAATGATACTGGTCTAAGTTTAAGTGCTTTGAAATCAGTTGTTAAAACAAAATAATACAAACCCTATTGGTGTGGTACTATTGTGGTTTGCCAAGGCTACAGAGTTCCTCAGAGATTCACGTGTGCATTTTTTTCCCTATGTGGGATTTCTGTTTGCATAAGGAGGTTTTCACAGCAAGATTTCAAACCCTAGCAAGTGCCAGTTGCAAACCACTGCTTCATAGTATTAGCTGCAGCGTATACTGATTTTGCATGGTAAAAATGACTGCGTAAGGGCAAGGCAATGGAGAATAGTACCTACTAACAGGACCTTAAAATAACTTGCTGCTCCTTAGCCGCACAGGCACTGTGGTATTAGCTTTATTTTGCTATACAAAATTAAGACTGCATCCCTAATCGTATAGCGTAAAAACCATGGTCTCCTATCAAACAGGGTAATGTCTATAGTTCTCTGGTCTCGTATGCTTGTCACTATGTTGCTTATAGGGCTGTAGTAACACTTGTACCTTTTAATAAACAAACATTCATAGGAGTGCTCAGGAAGACATCAAGTTAGATTCCCATGATAAACAATATGAAGAAGCCCTTAATAAAACTTGACTTACAGCAGAATTCATTGTAAAGCCAGATGATTTTCTTTGCCTGGGGTGGAACACTGACAGAAAATTATGAGAACAAGGACATGAATTTTTATGATTTCCAATGCGCTTTTGTCTGTGAAATGCTTCTTAGGTCTGTGGTGAGAATTAAAACTGGAGATGAGACTAGCCTGCAAGCCCAGATTTGCTGAACAAACACAAAGTTTGAAGTATGAGCACGTGTTTGGAGTCAGAATTTAGTCCTAAATGTGTGAGCATCCAGTGGGTGGAGCGCTGACCTGGGGGACAGTACATACGAGTCTTAGTCATACCTCTGGTGTTGATGTGGTATATTATTTGTTCAAAGACAGTTCTTTCCCAGTATCCCTTTTTTTTTTTCTTTTTTACCCCATTTTGTTTGTCTGTAGACTATGAAAATCCACAGGGATAGAAATTCTTTCATTGGCCAAGTGTCTAGCCTTATCCTGTCTATGATCTGTAAGCAATATGATAATGGAAGCAACAGACATTAGTTCAGGTCCTAATTCAATTTCTGATGGAAACTTAAGTCTGTGTAGGTTTTTTTGCTTCTAGGAGGAGGGTGAGTAGATGACAATACTTTCCCTTTAGTGATCACTGTCACTTTCTGCTCTTTTCACAACGTGGCATTGACTTAATTTCTTGTTTTGCTCTGCTGCCAACCCAGGGTCAGCTCATGGTGTCCTTTCTCTCACTGCTACCCCCGTATCTTTCCAGGAATAGAGCAGTTTCCCTTCTTGTGCAAAGGAAGAAAGGTTGATGGTCAGCCAGTGTTACTGCTTCTGTTTTCCCTGACCTCTCTTCCCTGATGCACAAATGAAATAGAGATCATCCTTTACGTTACACAATCTCAATTCATACTCAGCAGTGCAGGGGCTAGATAATGGAATCAGAGTTTCTACCTGTGGGTCACAAGATCAAATTAGACTCTCAGTGGTAATGATCAAAACTTGCTGCAATTGAATGGGTCTTTCAGTGTCCTGCAAGAAAAGAGTGTATTGGTTCAGCCAGCTGCAAGCCTTTTTCTCTTTTAGGAAGTATACAGCATTTCAGTCTCAGGTGTCTCTTCTGCTTCAGTTAACTAAACTGGAGCTGAATTAGCTTTAAGGTTCATCAGTTTTGTACCTTCCATGGGAATTGAGAATTCAGATATTTGATTCTTAAAAATCAAGCGCAGTATTATAATGCACATTAGGGCCATAATTTTGTATATGTGGTAATTTCTATACCTACTCTTGAGTTTATCATGGGATTTTTTAAATGGGCGTACATTTCTGCATGCTTTAAATCAATTTTGCATTGCTAGAGTGGTATAAAGGAGCATTGGCACAAATTATAATCTTGTCCGTTTTTCTTTTTTAAAATTGTCACCTTTTGCAAATTTGTCCATATATGTTAAGTAATTATGGATCAGAAGATGTCTATTATAGATGACTCACTTTGGTTAATAAATGTCTTGGTCTGTTTTAGTCCTTAATTACTTGAGTTGACCTACTCCAGTCAAATCAGCTTTGCGCATCAGGAAATGAGTTAAGAAAGTTTGACGCTCCAAATTGCTGCAGATTTGCATTGCTACATGGATGCTTTTAAAAAACCCATTGTAACAGAGGACCCCCATACACAAGAGAGTCCCCAACTCACCGCATGCACCTGTGACTACTTTACCTGGCACAGGTTGAAAAATAGTGAGAAAAAAATGAGAGTATTTGTGTCCATCTGATCAGATTTTAGATTAAAAATAGAACAGTTGCAAAATTAAAAGTATTCTGAAGTTTAGGATTCATTGGAATGCAAACAGATCACTTTAAAGCCTTTTACAATGAGTCAGGAGACATCAACAAACACAAGTAGTTCAAACAACGTGAAATCAGATGCTTCTCAGAAGGGTGGCTCACATTGCTGTTTGTATCTTCTGGCACTGTCACAGCAATGTGAAAGGGCGCTATGTAACTGGAAATCATGTCCAGGGTATTAGGAATTTTGGGCATAGCAAAGTGACTCCTATAGTAGTAAGTTTTCATTTGGGTCAAGCAAAACACTCAATTTATAAGGCTGTCAAGATGTTTTGGGCTACTGACTTTTTGTGTTTTGTTTCCCAGAGTAGCGTTAACTAATTTTTAAATGAAAACCAGTAATTTCATCTCATGGAAAGTGGAATTATTGGAGGCATTTTGTTGATGACTATGACTACTCAGTTTTCCCTTGAAAGCCAGTTTTGTCTGTAAACGTTTGCCAGCACAAATCCAAGTTCAGGTTCCTATATGGCTCCTATAAGACGGACAATATATCAATGTTAAGCTAAGTTTTTTGAGTACAGTGTATATAATCCCTTACCCTTTTATATTTATCTTACTGTGTACAGTGGAAGGCCCATCTATTTTTCCATCCAGTTGCTCATGAATAAATAATATGACATGCTGTCTCCTCAGCAGCTGCTTTTCTTTCCCTCATTCTGCCAGTGATGCAGAAAGTCACCACACATTTGCATATGAAATACCAACTCCAAATCACATTTGTGTATCCTGGACCAATGCACAGGAGAATAATGAACCACCAAGCAGCGCTCTTAGATCTCTGTGGGCCAGGTAGCTTATTTGAATGTGGCTCAGGTGGTGGCCTGTGGAAATTGTTGTTCTCTTATTCAGACTTAGTGTAAATTTAAGCATCCAGCACACCCTTGCCCTTTGGAGCTATCCATTTGAGCATCAGCAGCGTTTTATAGCTTGCCTCCCATAATGGAAACAGTTGGGGTCTAAACTGCTGGAAGATCACTGCACTTAAAACCGAGCACGTCTTGTGAATTGGAGGCATTGTACAGAATAAAGAGGGCTGAGCGATAAATTTGTATATCGTTAATTGTCTGTGTTATAGAAAGAATGCCTTTCAAATTCCTCTTATTGTTGTTTCTTCAGGGCATAAAGATCTTTTGATGAAAGAAAGAGGAAAAATTAACAACAAAACTGTCTTTGTAATGGTAGAAAATATGGGAGTCTGAGAAATCTAAAAAAGCAAAAAACCCAAAATAAAAAAACCAACCCTAAAAGAAACCCTAGAATAAAAAAAGATCTTCAGCTTACCAGGACATATGTGTGTGCTTATCCTTCTGAGCTCTGAATGCTTGTGTATCCGGTGCTTACCTCCTACACCGTCATGTCTCAAAAGCTGTCCTGTGTATGCCACAGCTGCGTGTGGACTCTAGTGTCCATTGCTCCTCTTCTTTGTGTTGGGAATACCCAAATCTGTGAGCCGGAAAGGGTCTGAATTTCTCTCCTGGAACTGGACAACAGGAAAAGGGCTTTTGTGAACTTGTGGGACCCAGCGTGAATCACATCTGCCTTGCAGTGTAGAGACTAAATAACTTCTCTGGCAGTGCAATTATAATACACAGAGTTGTGCAAGGCTGTACCTTTTTTTAAACAAAAACAAAAGTTAGGGCTTTAAATATCAGATATGTACATAATATATAACAATCCAGTAGAAAAATATAAGAAGCACTGGGATAAATTTAAGAAACATAAACAAAAGAAAAAATAGTCTTGTTGGGCAACTGTGATATAAACAAGGTAGAACTATAGTTAGGTGGCAAGAGCTTGCAAGAGAGAGGGCTCCAGCAGCCAAATGGTTTATATACCTAAGTGCTCATACCCCAATATGTGTATTTTTACACAAGAACAGAGTTAAGATTGTTAGTACAGTATAGAGATGGTAGATATGCAGGAAAAGTAAGTTTGTAAGAGCTATAGGTGGGCATGAATGATGAAGGTTAAACCCAGAGCAATGGACTCAAATAGTGGATGAAAACTGTATCCTTCTGCTTACAGCACATCGATATGTCCACTTGTGAAATCTGGGTCTGTGCCCAGTTCTGAAATTCAAGATGGTAGAGTCACAGCTAAGGCATCCCACGCTTATGTACTATAGAAATTCTTAATTTTGCTGTTTTAATTTGCAGTTTATTTTAGATGTGAAATTTAGAGTGATTTATTGTCATCGTTCTTCTGACTGGATGCAATCCAGTGCCCAAAGTCTTCTGAGTAGGGCAGGGTGTTAATTGGCTTGATAGAATCAATGCCTTCTTTTGATTGCCATAATTTGTAAATCAATTAAAAGATAAAAAGCTGAATTGGCAACAAGGGCAAGTTGGGGCTTTTGTTGGTGGGTGGGTTTTTTTCCTTCTTCTAGATAGAGACATACATTTGCTAATACGTAGGAACCAGTGGCAAATCCTGAAATGTCAGCTCTGTCGGTGGAAAGCACAACTAATTCTGCACAAGACAGCAATAACCGGAAAATCAAGCTTGCATTAAATAGTATGGTTTGGGAGAGTCCTAAGCACATGGGAGAGCTTGTTTAAAAAAGAAAGAATTTAGAAAAAAATTCTTAGGTATTCACAAGCAAAAGAAGGCATCTCTCTTATGGAAGAACACATTAAAATTTTCTGAAGAAGATCTAAAACTAAGACTCAAAAGCAGAAATCGGAACTATGCTTCTTACTCTCGGAGGAAACTTTTTTACAATTCCACCTTGAAATAAATACCAGCACTTTCCAAAGTGCTGGTTTCTTTGGCTGTCGTTATGGTGCTGTACTCTTTAAAATCCTGGCCATTTAGGAACGTCTAGCCCCCACCAATCGGAAAAATGTGATCATAAAACTAACACAGGTAGAACATGACAAAAAATATTTAAAAGAAATAAACAAGTAGAAATTTTAATGCTGCAGTGTTATTGAAGTGACAATATGTGAACAGGTTTCCGTGATCATGAGGAATTTTCTTGAAAATAATCCATTAACTTATTTGCTGCAGTCTGTTGAAAGTTTCCACGTTGCATGTGGTCAGTTGTGACATAGTAGATGATGTAGTTTGGGGAGAAGATTTCTTTCCAATAAGAAGTTCATGAATCTGAACAGTGAAGTCTGAGTCTCCATTTAATTTTTTTTTTTAGCAGCCTTTAAAAATATGAAGTCTTCTGCTTTAATACTTTCTTTTATTGTATTTTATAGTTAAAATGCTGCTTCTGTGTTTGCTTCTATTTTCCTTCCTTTCCATCTCTTTTTTTTTTTTTTTTTTTTTTTTTTTGCTTCATCTTTCCCTATAGAGATCCTTTTGCTTTGCTTATGTGGAAGTGGGGTTCAGTGAGACTCCAGTGCTTTCTGGAACTAATTTGGGCAAATCTAGAAGCAAATTCATGTTGAATGAAGCATTTTACAAGATCAGTTTAAACCCAGACAATAGCAGGCTAAAAAAAGTGCATATTTTCATTCAGTTGCTAATTTATCTGTTGCTAATTAAAGGGAGGACCAGGTCAACTATTTGTTTTGCTTTCAAACTATGATTTACACCTGTTGGTAAGAGCAATCAAACTTTTAATTCAGTAAAATATACTCTGCTTCATTTATGCAGAGATTTGATGCTTCTATATTAGCGTAAGTCCATCCAGATGAATGAAGCCCAAATGGTAAGGGGGTATCCAATTACTTTTGTCTCAGCCAACAAATGTGCTGCTCTAATTAAAAGTCTGCACGGAATATTTATAACCAAGGAGAAGAAGAAAAACTCCCAACAGTAAGTCTGCCAAAAACAATGAGTGCAGAGTGGAAATCCTCCGAGTAAGGGAATCATAAACTTTTCTGTAATGTTTGTCTTTGTTTTCCCAGCTCTGAGGGCTTGAATGACAGTTTAGATAAAATATATATGATGTTATTAAAAAATAAATTGTTGAGTTCACTGCAGAAATTACTAGATGAAATTGTGCCGCTTGCATTACGTAGGAGGTCAGAAGATGGTTATAATGTTACTTACTGGTCTTTAAAAAGTGCACGAATGTCTAATAGATACAGGTGTGAGTCCATTCAGAGAACCTAGCGGTGCTGAGGGCTGACTACAGATGAGCAGCTGATCCCAGAGCTGGAATGAAGTTTCCCTTTCCTCAGTAATCTCAAAATGCCTCTTCGAGTACTTTTCATCAGTGGATTTTGAAGGACTTGGCATCGTTGCTCCCATGCTACAGATTTGTGGGGACATGGAAAAATGAACTGCCTTACATGAGGGTCACCTACAGCAAATGCTAGAGCCAGAAAGAAACACGAGTCTCTGGATCACTGCTCTCTTCTCTTCCCTGCCTTACGTCTCCACTACTCGGGTTGTTTCTGAGGTTTTATGCACCCTGCTGGCATTCACAAATATCTTTCATAATGGCCCTTTTTTGTGAGGTTTTGAGTTCGGCATGCTAAGCAGCACCGAAGTGAGCAGTTACTCAGCCCTGTGCTGCACACAGCAGCATATGGATTAATAATACTCCTCAAAGCGGTATCTGTAAAAGCTGTGGGTGATGAGCAGCTTGTAAGAAGAGTTCCTGTTGTCTCTCTTGATGGGAAAACGAAACACTAGGTGTCTGGTTCCAAAAAACGGAAAACTAAAATTTTATATGCTGTGACATATATTTTAATTTTTTTTCACCAGTGATGATCGTAATTAGGTATTATACAAGTCTAATTCTTGCGGTGATTGTTTTATTTTTTCTCCCCTACCTTCTTCCTGGAGTACTGAGCATAACACTGTACATCCTCCTATAGGGAGGAAAAAAAGCCCGGTTGGGTGCTACGTGCCCTACAAGTCATTTTTCTGTTGGATGGAAAAGAGATGGGAGCAGTTGGAAGCAGATGGGAATATTCTGCTTCAGTTATATCATCTTTATCTGAATGACGTTCACGTCATCATTCCTGTGACGTCTCTTCACTTTGCCTTTCCATAATTTCATTGCTTGAAACAGTGGCTCTGAAAACTGCTATTTATAGCACAGCGTGGGTTGGGGGAGAGGAGAAAAGAAGGGGTCTCGCGCTCTCTTGCCTCTTGCACTCATTTAGCATATTGCTTGAATAGGTGGGGTGGGAGCACACTCACAACTGTTAAAATGAAGTGTTTGCGTTCTCCAGCTGACAATAGCCTTCTGCAGACCTGCTCCTATAAACCAAAAGAGAACAACAGCGGGAACTCAGGTGCTCACGTGCCATTGGGGCTTTCTTACAAATCCCTGCTAAGGAAATGTCTAACCTACCCATAAAAGTCTCAGTCTCTATGTTATCTATGTAATGCTGTTGGAAAGGCTTTTGTTTTACTAATCCATGTGTAACTATTTAAAAACTCATTTCTATAGAATGAATTTTATACAGAACCTTGTTGATTTTTATCTTTGCAAAAAGTTCCTGTCAGTCTGATAGAGCTTTTATTTACTTTTTTTTTTGGTAGTCTTTTGGTTTAGAGAGGCATGTTAATTGTTGGAGGCAAACGGAAATCTTCCGACCTCAGAGAAATTTGTTTATCATTAAATATATGTATACATGACATGTGATATGTTTAAATATATGTATTTAAGCCAGGGTTTATAGCAGCATCTGCTATAGTAGGCTGCATTGCATAGTTCTCCTGCAATAAGTATATCCTTCTGATAGTTTTAGCACCTCAGCTAATACATCCACTCTGCTGTCCGCCAGTATAATTATAGCAATCATCATCTTGTTCCAAAAAAGAAAAGGGAAATAACCAAACTTTCCTTTCTTGCAGGGACTTTTGAACTGCTTCCCTGTTGTGCTCAAGGGCTGCATTTGATCTTATTGTGAGTAGGAAGGAGTGGAGTGTCCTGTGGCAAGTGGTCCAGCACTGCTGGGGCGAATCGGGACTCTTGCAGAGTCAAGCTCTTGTACAGGGACTCTCTTTTAAAGATTCTGGATTGTTTGCAACAGGTTTGCTACTCCACCTGATGTGGAGGAAGGCAAGTTGTAATTTAATTCCTCAAAGGTTGGAAGAATAACAATGTTAGTATGAATATAGGTGTTCCTTCTGTTGCTTCAGGTTTCCAGAATTTCCTTTTGATCTTGCATATGTTTTTTAGTATGTTGCTCTGGAAAAAAAACACACACCACAATTGAATATTGCATAAAATATCTGACCATCTTTTTCCTTAATGATTCCTAACAATTGGATTTTTTTTTTAAATTATTGTGGGGACTTAATGTACTATAATTTTCAATGTGGATGTGCCTGCAGTATGTTTTTCAGAGTAACACTGATGTTGCTGTCAATGCCCCATTTTCTGATTTTTTTGAGCATCCCTCTTTGTGGTTTCTTTTTCTCCTGTCAGAGATCCATTGCAACAAAATGTAGAAAAGCTTTTCCTTTTAACATAGACTTTAAAACAAAAAGGGCATGAGGGAAACAGTCTTGTTCTTCTGTGTATGTGCCTGCAGTATGTTTTTCAGAGTAACACTGATGTTGCTGTCAATGCCCCATTTTCTGATTTTTTTGAGCATCCCTCTTTGTGGTTTCTTTTTCTCCTGTCAGAGATCCATTGCAACAAAATGTAGAAAAGCTTTTCCTTTTAACATAGACTTTAAAACAAAAAGGGCATGAGGGAAACAGTCTTGTTCTTCTGTGTAAAAATTATGGTTTACTGAGGAGGGAAACAGTCTTGTTCTTCTGTGTAAATATGGTTTTATTAATACTGAGGAGGGTAGCTTGGCAGAAGCAGAAGAAATTTCAGTTTGGAAAATACTAAAGGAAAAGCTTTATAATTTTTTTAATAGTAATTTTAAGGAGCTAAGTTTTCTGAACTGGATACAAGAAGTCATTAAGCTGGAATTTGGATTTGCATCATGAAATGCACAGAATAGAATCTGTACGTGTGACAGAACTTTCTCCATCGCTAATGAAAGTTCATTATGGATCTTTGCATATTCTCCTCAACAAGGCCAACTCATTCTGCCCCAGTAGATCAATTAACTTTTCTTCGCCATCTGTTCGGCCAGCCATTAGTTCTGTCAACATTGCATCTTCTGGTGGCTTTCAACAACATAAGGGCTTTAGGAAGCTGGAGAGGAGGCAGGTGTGAGTGGTGTGCTAGAGTGTGCTTGCTGTGCGCTGTGTTAGCAGACTGAAAGACCTTGAATAGAGTCTTGAAAAGAGAACTTGCCGATGGTGGACAGTGATTCTGGCTGTTGCTTATTCTTCATTCAGTTAAATAAATGTTGGATTTGGTGCTCATCATGGTTTCCAGAATCATGTAAGCAAATCTGTCACTTCAGTTGTAGCCCTAGCAGAAGCCTGATTCTAGTTTTGTAAAAAGTGATGTAATCTGTCCCTGACCTTCAGTGACATTTGGATCAGCCCATGGGAGACCAAGGAATATGGGCCTACAGAATCATGGAAGGACTTTGAACGGTGTGCTGTGCTCAGAAGCTCCCACTCAGAAATGTCATGTCTTTGTTAGGAAGGCACAAAAAGTTGAAGACTGTTGAGAACAAGGACACCTGATAGCTACTGAGTCTTTTTGAAAGTCTCTCTGCTGAGAGTTCTGCCCCAGGACACACCATGTATTTAGGTAGCTGTGAAGGTATTTCTCATCTCCTGATGCTCCTGTAGAATGGAACATAGAAATGTAGCTACAAAGGGTATACTATAGATTATACGTGCCAGTGTTAGAAGATGCTTGCGAATCCTTGGGTAGAAAAAGGGAGTTTCAACAAATGGGATGTTTTTAGGTACGGTGCCTCGGTAGAACATCGCCTTTTTGGGGCTGTGCAAGGCTCAACATTTCTTCTTCTTTTTGAAGAGTACCAGCATTGCTTTGTACTTCTGAAATGTGTTCTTAACGGCTATCCTGCATTCAAAAATAGTATTGTTCAGTGCTCAGAGTTCCCAGTCATCCGTGCAGTAACAAAGTGGTATGAGAACAAAGAGGAGAATACAAAAAACCTTTAGGAAAGAAATCTATTTACTGTTTGAGAGGATTTTGCCACACAGAAAAGCAAAGAGGAGAGTTTTATTTTTAAATCATGAAAAAACTGTCAGGCATCTCTTAAAACATGGAATCGTGCCTGCTACGTTACCTGCCATGTCAAGTAATTGAGCATCAACTTTTAAGCACCCTGCAGATATTTTGCCTTCTATCATTATACATGAAATGCAAATACTGAAGCAATGGTCTATAGAGTTTCTTCCTTATTTGTTGCCTAAGTTAGAAGGCAGGTACAGTGGGTGAAGCAGGGGATTGTGCACAGGGAAAGTGCTACCTTCTGATTAAAGTATCCGAATGCCACCCTGGAAGAGGAGATGATGTCCCTGGCACTGACATAGGGTTCCCGCTTGACGGTACTTCAGTTAGGTTAACTGAAAGTGCCACAGATAACCTCTGAAAATAAAGATAATGCTGGCATAGCTGTTCATATAACAGTGAGGCAATTTATGGAACTGATCCAACTAAAAAAATAGCCTATTTATTAACTTTCTTGAGGTGCTTTTAAGCTGGATTCATTACCCAAGCCAATTCACCATGCAAACAAACACACACATGCTGTCGCATGGGAAAGGATGTTGTGAGAGCATGAGTGAGTGGTCAGGACAGAATTGGAAGTATTTTTGAAGACAGTCTTGTCTAATCAGATTGTAATGACATGTAGTGACCTTCTTCTTGCCACGCAATCCATGAATTCATGTAAGATTTTTTTAATGAGGAAACTGTGTACATAACATTAAAAAGGAAAAGACATAAAAAAAAGAAAAAGATGGTTTCCTATTTTCTACCTCTGTGATGAGAATCACAGCAACCCATATTAGGAACTAAATGGTCTGGAAAACTATAATTAAGAGAAAAGAAACATTTTGTTGTGAAAATACAAAACTGAAATGCAGCTTTTAAGAAAGGAGGCAAAGTATTCATGCCTACCAGTGAAACATCAGAAATTGTTTCCTTCAGAAGTATTTGGTTTTTTAGGACAACTCAGAATTCCAAGAAGAAATCTAACGTAATTCACTTGGCAACTCTTTTATTTTTGCGTTCTTTTCTTTTGAAAAATGATGTTTTAATCTGAGTCTTTCAGATGTGAGCAAGCATCCAAGCGACTCTGGTAATGACTGGCTGTTACAGTGTCTCTTTCTGGAGTTTGAGGGTTTTGGTCTTTTTTAAAAACTCAAAAGGGTTTCATCCGGCGCAAAATGAGATTGCTTTAGATAACTGATGGAAATTTTCTTTAGATACCTAAGGTTTCTTTTGTTATTTTGGCTTAAGATTCCTTACTCTGTGGATGGAAATTCTCGAGCTGGACATAAAGCCGTTTACAGAATCGGGTGCTCTGTACAGGGCTGACAGCATAGTGAGACACTTACTAAGAGAAAACCATTCCATATATTCCAAAATATTCCATATTTTGTTAAGTGAATATACGGTATGTGTCCCTGGTTTTTGACAGATTGTGAAGCTAGAAATTCTCTATCTCACAGAAATGCTTACAGGTATAGTACTACTCCCACCCTTCAGTTGTTTTCAGTCCTAAAAGCCCCATGCAATATGAATGGTTCTGAGATAGGCTCTGAACAGTGAACGTGCCAAAAAGTCCCATTGATTTTCTAGTGTCAGGAGTTTGTAGTGGGGCAACCAGAAATAGGATAGAACCTGTGTTACCTCTAGATGTCATGCATTTGGAAAAACCTGGAGATTTGTGGAGTATTTAATGCATCATAAATAATATTCACAGCTTTATGCTTTTCACTTTCCACTATGTTGAACAGTCATAGGAGAAAAATCTTATTAGCAAGCTTTTAAGTTACTCAGAGTCTTATGTAAACCCCTTTTAGATCTGTACCCTGCAGAGTCCAGATCTTGTCCAGCTCTCCTTAGTCTGTATAATGATTAACACCCACTTATGCCTGGCCATAGGTCACAGCTCAGATCTCAGTAGATCTCTTGGTATGTTTGTATGGGCCGAGAGAAAAGCGTTTCTCTGCTGAAAGAGGTGGGTGCTGAGTTTACTATTACCCAAGGCCTCTCTATGCTTCTACAATAATGCCATTAATAATAACAGAAAATCAAAAGAGCCTAGAGCAAATATCTTTCTTGAAGAACAACGTGAATAAATAAAACAGCAAAATTACATCTTTTTTGTGTGTGTTAATGTTACCTAGCTTGTTATTGCTCAGTAGTGTTGCAGTATTACAGACCTCTGGCTTTCAGAGTTTTTCTTTCATCCCTGCAGAAATGAATCAATATTAACAACATTATGGTTTAACATAGCAATAATCTTTACCGAGTTCCTCTTTCCTTTGAGATAGATTACTTTTCTGCAGAAATGGTTGCTCTGGGCCCTTACTCACTTGCCATTTCACACTCTGTACCTGGGTACTTCAGTAAATCATTCATTATATCAGATTTTACCTTATTTGTCAATATTGTAGCCAGCTGTTTGTGTCTCTGAGGTTAATGTCTTGATGCTTTCCTCAGTCTTAGAAAGTGGGAAATTCTTAGAAATTAGCTTTAAAAAAAGAAAAACAAAACAGAAACCTCCAGCTGAAAATTCGGACTATGGTCAGAAATGTAAGTGCTTTAAATATCTGTTAAGCTGTGTAATAGACTCTCAAGGGAAGAGATGGGAGCCCTTTTTCTTGAAATCTTTAAATGTAGCTCAGAACAAGCGCTGTGTTACGTACTGCACGGAACGATCTGCCATTGGCAGAGGGATTGCTTTGGATTTGACTTATATAGTAACAGGAGTGAGCAGTGAGAAAACAAGAAATGCCACCAAATAACAAGTTAACAAGCATTTATCATGAGCGTAAATCAAATGTTTGATATGTAGAGGTGATGCTGAATTACTAATAAAAATAGAGTTGGGAGACCTAGTTAAAGCTTGTCTCCTCTGTCTTCCAGGACACAACGTCTGAAGATAGCCACATAACTTAAAAGACTAGAATATAATGTAATGTCTTTGAGGACAAGAAAATAAGATATTCCTGTAGCTTGGGACTCTCCGTCAAGAAAATTTCACAGAAGCTACTTGCGTGTAAATACTGTGCTATTTTTAATTCCCGAAGTGGTTGATTCTTCTTTCAGAAATAGTTTTCGCGTTTGCTGCTTCCTATCTGAAACGCGAGTGCATCCTTTAACCCGAAGCACAAGATCCTAAATTATAGAAATGGTTGGAAACTAAGGGTCAGAGGTGCCACAGTGTTGGGAGCTCTGCAGTTGCACAGTGCTGCCCTTTCAAACAGCGGCAGTTGGCAGGTCCAGCACAGAGATTTGCATTCATTGCAGAGGAGTTTTGACGAAGCTTTTATAAAGGGGCTGGAGGAAGGAGTCGTAGGAGCACTCACATTTCACAACAGCTGCGCAAACACCATCTCCTTGTCCTTCTGGCTGAGAAAGGTGGCTGCTACTGTAGCATGCTGGAGGGTAAAGGATTTACATTTAAACAATTTCTGTATTCCCTTCCTCTCTGCTTTTCTCCAAATTTTTGTTTTAATCTGAAAATTTGTGTATTTTTCTGTGAGAAAACGTGCCTGGCCTTTCAAAAGTGCAATGCAAGCAAAATCTACTGGGGAAACAAAAGGCATGTGCTGCTGCTTGCTTGAAAAGAAATCAATGTTAAGATTAGGGGAAAGGACATTATTTATTTTGGTTAATACAAAATAAGAAGTTCAGTTTTCAATGTCTTACACAAATTTAGAGTCAGATGTGTAAGTGGATAACGCTGCTGGAGCCCTCAAGGACACTGTACCCCAGTAGATGAATAGCTGGAGTGGGCTGTGAGAGAGTGGCCTCTACTCCTGATTCTCACATTTCTTTGGTGATTGGAAGCAAGTAATTTCTCTCGTATGCTCCTGGACCCCTTCCTTGGCATCATGTCGCGAGGGGAATGATGTGTAGACCTCTTTTACAAAATAATTTGAGGTGTGTGGATGAAAAGAATCAGATACAGGCTTTTGGTGTTATGATAAATGTTTAATAGTTGGGTAAATGCCAATCTGATAAGGTATTTAGTGAATTTAAATTCTATTGTTGACATTAATCTTTGAAGGAGGATTGAACTGCAGTGAACAGAAGATCCTTTGCTTCTGAATGATAATGCTCACATTTCTTTTATGTTCATTAATGTGACCATTTTAATTAATGCATCTTAAATTTCCTGAGTGTCCGTCTGTAGATGAGTGCAAGATCTCTGTGGAGGGGTGTCTGGGTACTTCTTCAAATTGGGCCTTTGTTTTGCAGAGCTTTCTGAAATGAGCACAAAGACAATGCACAACAGAAAAACAGGCTCTTGTAAAAACAAAATTAACGTCAAAAAGATACTTCTGATTCTAGTTCCCTCAGTTTGATCAGGGGAATGAATAGATTATTAAGACTCAATATCCTTATATCATCTCCTGCCATCAGTACAGAGAGGAAATAAGTATACAAATCACTAAATTGCTTCAAAGCTGCTTGGCAACTGCAAATTACAAAATTGATCATCCGACTCATTTGTTATTTCTTTCAAAGAAGAGAAGAGGGAGGAAAACCCGTTCAGGATTATCACAAGGAGTAAATCCTGTTGCAGGCTGTACTAGAACAGCATCAGGGCTTTGTCAGAAAAATGACAAAATGCAAAACATGCAATAATTATATTAGTAATGATAATCCACAGCTGTACTTCCCTTCGGCTTTGTCCTGTTCACTCCCTTTCATCCCCAGAGCAAGCCTAAATATGAGTATAACTTAAACTTGGTTGGTTTTATCCATGAGTACTTCTATACGCAAACAGATTATATTGATTGTACTTTTTTTGTCTATTCCTTCTTTTTTAACTGGTTTTAGTAACCTGGAACTGCAGTAGAGGTAAACAAGTCGTGTGTAGGGAGAGTTTGTGGGTCACGCATATAAAACACTATCTCTAAAGGATTGCAGGGAGAGAACTTTCTGTGGATAATTGAAAGTAGCTTTAAAAAAAGAATAATCTTTTCATTCTGTATCCATTAGCCTATCTTATCCTGGGCAGAAATAATCTGCTAAATTTTAACAATCTATTTTTCCACCTGAATATTCAGTGATTTGTCAGTTAACAAGAGTGAAGGGAGGTTACCATTTTTTCAAGCAGCAGTCACAATAGACTACACGATAGTCTGTGTAGTATGGAATAATATATACTCAAAACTTTCTATGGACTGTATACCTGCTCTACGTACCCGTAGCCAGTACTGCTGTTGTATAAATCCGGGAACCTGTGCATGCAGTTATGTATGGTGATTTTAAGCGTTGGAGGGCTGAGGCTGCTGTTGTGGGGCTTTGCTTCGCCTGCGCACATTGTCGCCTGCACGGCCATGAAGCATGGGAGGCCCAGTGTGCTGCTCTGAGTATGAAATCTCCAATTTGAACTAACAGACATGCATCACTCCATCTCTTTTTCTGCAATTTTTTCCCTGTCACTTTTCCTTTTGCTATTTTCCCTGGGTTATAGGGTTTGCTGTTTATAATCCTAAATTAATGATTGTCTCCACACTTCCATTTCGTGACTTATGTATACTTGGTGGTAGATTAAGTTCTTCCAGTAAGGACTGAATTTGGCAGCTGCAGCACTTAAAACAGTATGTCCTTAATCTGTATGTCAGGAAGTGGATTAAAAAGAGGTAAACGTTGAAATCTCTGTTCTTTCGCAATCATTTGTTTCTGTAGAAATCAGGTAGCTTTCTGGAAATGCTATTACGTTCTCTAACAAGGATCCCAAGAAAATGTTGTCCTGACTTCAGTATAAGAAATCTAAAAAAAAAAAAAAAAAAAAGGGGGGAGATGAGGGGAAGGCAGTTTTGAGTCAGCTCATGCAAGTCTTCTAGTTTCATAGGACTGTCTTAGGCTACATTTTTATTTGGATAAAGGAGAATTTGGGTGTCATGGCTTGTCTTGAATAATAGTACTGGTAAAAAAATTTTGTTTGGAATGGCTTTCTGTTGATAAATGATGTCTTGGCACAATCTCAGTATCTTTCTTTGCAATGTTTTATTTTTGCAAAAATGTGTTTTCTTTTCAAGTGAAGATTCCCCCCCCCCCCCCTTGGCTGGGGGAAAAAAAAAAAGAAATTTTTAAAAACCTTAGGCTGGAGGAAAAAGAAAAGGGAATTTGTAACAAACTTTTCTAAACCTGGAATGTTTCTGTTCGGAGACTCTGGCAGACTGCTTATGCCTGTTTCACTTATGTCCCCAGGGTGGGTAAGGCTCCCTGGCTGCAGTACCTGATGGTGCAGCCTTCTTCCCGCTATGGAAAAGATGAGACTGAACGTCTTGTGGGTTTATAGCTCAGCCTGGGACTGTGGACTTGTATACAAGACAGTAAGAACAGAAATCCCTTGACTACAGCTGCCAGCAGGCTTCGTGTCAGGAGTTCCAAAGAGAGTAATATATTTGTCTTCCCCTTGAAAAGCAAAACAACTTTCCATTGTCTGACCAACTTCTGTCATTGCCTGTGTTATTTCTGAATGTATTTGGCTTCCTGATCAGTTTGGGTTTTATGAGTACCTCAGCTACTTATCCATCTTGATATCTGTGTCTCTTGGATTTGCAAATGGTTTTCATTAAGCATTCGTTTCATATTAGTATTAGCTCTAATTTAACTTTTTTCATTTTAGTTCCTGTCTTGTGCCTTGACTATTAAAATCAAGGCAATGGTCTGTTGTTAGTTAGACTCCTATGGGTGCTCCAGTGAAGAGACAGGATGAAGGTCTGTGCAGTTGTATGGATGACCCAGCCTATGTGGAGGCGATTAGATTTTTAATTAATCTGATTGTCTCATAATTAATCTAATTGTCCCATAAAAGTCCCATAGGAATAGGCTTGTGGCTCTCAGAAAAGAAGTTGTGTCTTTTTTCCTTCTAAAGTTAGTCCTCAGTGTTTATAAGGGGCTCAAGAAACTTTTGACTTAAACACAGGCAACTCAGAAGTGCATCTGAAAGTTCCTTAGATGAAAAACTAAAAAAGGGCAAGAGCAGCGATAGCTTTTTAAATGTGATTATTTTGCAGTGTATTGACAAATTCTGATTAATGATTACGCTGCCTAAACTGCCCCTGCCAATATAACACAGTGCTACAGATAATTTTTCTCAAGTAATTTATTATATTTGCAGTTACTGTTAGCAACAACAGCTTTTTCTGTACAGGTTTTATTACTTGTTAGAGCATGGTAACACTGCATTGTTCTAAAAGGTTATTGTTGTGGATGTTAGAAAGCTAAATTCCCTCAGTTAGGGTGTTCTAAGATCATCAAATAGTAGATTAGCTCCACATAGGCTACTTTGCTTAAGATTTTGCTTAAATTTCCTCATTTAGATATGTGAAATTTCTTCTTGGTGCTCCAAAGTGTTATGGAAGAACTTTGTTACGTGGTTCAGAGGGGGAGCTGCTCTTGCCAATAAGGGACTAGGCTGAGATTTAGGAGTGCTACATACATGTCCTCTCTCTGCCACAGACTTTGTGAGGGTCCTTAGGTGAATCATTTATCCTCAGATTATTCCCATTCTCCAAATTCTACTTGAAAGGATGGAAAAAGGAAGGAAAATCTCAAAATGGCACACTCTGTTTTCTACAGGTAGCAAAGTGGGACATGGAGAGAGCAGCTTTTTCAAGACAGCAAAAAATGGGAGATGAACTTTTGCTTTTTACGTCTCCTTTCTGTAACCAGAGGATCAGCTCTCCTTTCTGAAACGTGCCAAATGTTTTATTCATTATGCAGGTGTCTCAAATCTTAGTGTGGTGCTAGCTTTCCATTTGTAAGAGCTCTTGAAATCACTTGTTAGAGGTATGAAATTACTCAGGGTATCTTGTCCTTTCTGTATTAAACACTGCAACACAAAGGAGGAGCACTGCATACGAGCTCAATCTGCCATCTCATCATCTACCTTGCTGCTGCTTGTCCAAACCAACTGTTTCTCTGATGAAGTCAAAGTTAAATATCCTCTGTTTATAGAAACATCTTTTGGTGCAGCAGGTAGGCACCATCTACAGGCTATTAATGGGTTTTCAAAATAAACTATTTGTCCAGGCAGTCAGATCTTACAGCTTGTTTGCTTCGGGTTGTTTTTTTTTTTTTCCCCTGTTTCTTTCCCACTTTCTTCTTCTTTATTGAGAAACTTTTTGCTTCTTAGTCATGAACAAGGGATAATGGAACCACCAGTATTTTCTGCAATCAGTAAATAATGTAGAGCTCGAAGGAGGAAATAGGAAAGCTATTGAGAGAAGTAAATGAAAATGGAATTACATTGCTTTACAAGATGCAGATATACCAAAAGCAGTTTTAGACATAAGAGGAAATACTTTGTGTCATTTGTATTTAGGTCTTAGGATGGGTTGATGCTTTTTGCTTTGTTTCAGTATTAACTCTTTATTAAGATTGCTGTCTGTCATGGATTTTGTTGTTTTATACGTTTGCTAAACATAGCTATACGATGCAAAGAGCTTTTTATTAGAGTTTTTAAAATGAGCTGTCCTTTCACGGTGATGAGAAGAGGCAGAATACAAAATGGATGAGAAGCACAATGAAAATGCACAGATTGTGCATCTTTTGAAACTGCGTTAAGCTGACGTATCCTGCCTGTGCAGTATACTTTAGGTGAGGAGTAGAATGTAAAGATTTTTCACAGCTTTTTTTCAGGTGCTTATCTAGACTCCTTCACTGGTAGTGAATGATGCCTCCTCATGGACTTTGGTCATTGACAAACCGCTTAGGGAAAATTGTATCATCTCCCATTTTGCAGAGATGTAAAACTGTGGCACAAAGCAACGATGCGGCTTGCCTGGAAATGCACTGGAAATGAACAGCAGAGGTAGTATCCCGGGTTGCCAAGTAAAGGTGTCTGTGCAACTTGCAGGTTAAATGATGGCTTGATATGTAGCATAGAAGTGTGAAACAGTCACCCAAAAGACCTATTCCTTTACCTCAAAACCCACATGGTCTTGCTGAAGACCCAAGTTCACCTCGCATCTTGGGAGAAGAAATTTAGCCTTCGGAGAAGTGTCAGCAAAGGAACGCTTCTGTAACTTTGGTTGTGCTTACCCTACCACTATTGCTTCCAAGAACACAACAAAGAGCCAGAATTTGCCGCTTATTGAGAGGGGTTCAAATAATCAACTCCTGTTTACGTTTTCTCAGAAATAGCTCTGAACAGAAACACTACCAGGGAAATGGAATTTGCTCTGGGCTTATCTTTTTATTGTGACTTACAGGGATTCTGCCAGGTAAACGTTTGTGGACTCACACAAGTCTGAAGATTGCTGCTATCATCTTGATGACAAAAATATGGGACTTTTATCCGTGCCTTCTGGGAGTCACAAGGTTAAGAAAATGACTTAAATTTTTTCTTCATTTCCCAGAGTGTCTTTTGAAGTGAGAAATATACACATAAGTTCTAGAAACACTGATCAGAGCCCTGCCCTATCTCACCCCTCCAAATGCAACGACTAGAAAAATTGACAGCCAAGCTAAAAGGGGAGGGAAGAAAAACTAGTGGGGTGAGCGAAGGACACTTTTAGATCCTCAAAATTCAACCTGTGCTACAGGAATGGTTAGGGACTCAGTTACCCTGTATTTTATAGCCAGTTCTGTTCCTTGTCTGCCAGATCACCATGTGTTCCTAAACCTCTTGGATGTTTTAACCATCGCTTCCATTATTCTACATTTTGAAGAATGTAGAGATTGAGGACCCATCCATTTGTAGCAGTCCAGCTCTGAGCTAGTTATAAGGAGTCAGATTTCTTTCTGGTGGATACATGATTCAGGACTGCTAAAGATGATTCCTGTTTGGTCCCCATCTGGAAAAACATGGGTCACGTAGGAGAGCGTCAGTCCTGGCAAATTATGTAACAGTCATGGCAAAAGTCACCATCTCTGTTGGTAAAAGTGTAATATATATCCCCCATCCTAAATATCTGCTAAATTTTGTATTTTTTCTTGTATGTGAATCTCAGATTGGTTCTGCCTTGGGATTTTAAAGTTCATGTAACAATGTCAAAGCATCTATAGAATAGTTGCAACCTAGCTAGATTTCATAACATTTTTTATTTGCATTGGCTGGGCTTTTCATCTTTTAATCTTGCTCAAGAATAAGTGACAAAATCAGTCAGAATAATTCTCGATGTACTATTAATACTTGTCTCTAGTTGGCAGTGACAGTTCACTTTGAGCTCCCAGTGAGTGGGAGAAAGGACACCGTTCTGACACAAAACAAATAGTCATTTTGGCAAAAAAAAAAAAAAAGGGAAGGCAAACCTGCCTTTCTTTTGCCTCAATGTTTAAAGCTAAATGAACTACCAAGAGCAATTAAGGGACTTACAGGTCCAGAAAGAAGGAATGCAATACATAGGCAGTGGAGGGATAAGACTTCATTCTTTAGCAGATGTATGCTGAAGATACGCCCTTCCTCAGCACGCAATTAGAAAAAAAGATGACCTACTCTGCATGGATCATAGCACAGGTCACGTATATTCAGAGAGCTTTTTTCCCTTTCGGAGCCTCTTACTGTACATAGTTCTTCAACATAAAAGAACAGCTTGATTTACTTACATTTTTCCATAACACAAAAGTAACAAACAGCAACACACAATCCTAGGCCCAGAGCTGAGAATGCAACCAGTGGTCCACGAGCCCTTGGAGGAGGAATTCTAATGAGATCTGCAGATGTTTCTTGCGTAGCTGTTGACAGCATTGACAAAGCATTTTGCTAAGTGAGAAGGAATCATCAGTTTGTGTTCTACACGTGTCTGTAGCTAATGACTGGGGGGGTCTAGGTTTCTTAACTGATGCTAGTAATAGCAGTATGAACATGGGGACATTTAGTCTTTTTAGGGGATTTTTTTTAAATGCATTTTATGTACCTTATGAAGAGTTACATTGTTCTGTAAATTGCTGTCTCAGAGCCTGACTGTGTGGAAATTATTTTTATTTTTTAATTGATACAGCATTGAAAAATCTTAGAACAGTGGAAGTACACATTGGCTATTGCCTATCAAATTGTTTAGCATTTTGGATGCAAAAAAGACCAAAAAGTGGTCATTTAAATGAAATTATAGAGAGTGCAAAGTGGTTTTGGGTTTTTTGGTCTTCATTATGTTGAAGTTTATCTTGGAGCTGGAGGCAGAGTAGTTGTGCAGTGAAAAAATAAAAAACACTTGGGAAGAGGGTAATTACAGTTATTAAGCAGTTGGCTAGTCTCTGCACTTCTGCTGTGAAGCTTTTGTCTTTGCAGTGTCTACCTGTCTCATTGGTAATTAGTTGTTTAAGGTCTGAACGCAGGTCTCCCATTTGAAATCAGTGGAAATACTCTCCTTGAATCTTGCTATAAATGTTTGATCTTGTAAAAGCCTTTGATTTATGGGGCTGCTGCTAGTTTCAGTGAGCATTCTGCAACCGTGGAGCTTCCAAGACAAGTCTCAAACTGTGGTAGATAGCTTGCATGTTAATTCAGTAGTGTGTTTTCGTTTGGTTTTGGTTTTTTTTTTGTTTTGTTTTAGTGAATAGCTGGAGTGTCACTGTGCTTGTATTGTACTGGAGTTCAAAAACATAAAACAAGTCACTATCTCAAGAGTGACTAACCACTCCTGCGTGACCAATTTTGCAGTATATTTAAAGAAACATGATTTTCAAAAGAATAACACATTGCAACAATACATTTGCGACAATACGAGAAGCGTTAGATTCCCATCTTGGGTGCTTACAGAACACTTTCAGGTTCGTGAACTGGGTATTCTGGTTTACTCATCTCTGTAAGAAGAGGAGAGGGTTGTGTTCTTCATATGAATATTATGAGAAATTTTCCTTCTTAAACATTAGGAAAAATGTTTTGCAAGCTCATAAAATTCTTCAAGAGTCCTTACCACTATAGCAGCAAGTGCCCAGCCCTTAGACTGTGTGTTACAGAACACTTTCAGGTTCGTGAACTGGGTATTCTGGTTTACTCATCTCTGTAAGAAGAGGAGAGGGTTGTGTTCTTCATATGAATATTATGAGAAATTTTCCTTCTTAAACATTAGGAAAAATGTTTTGCAAGCTCATAAAATTCTTCAAGAGTCCTTACCACTATAGCAGCAAGTGCCCAGCCCTTAGACTGTGTGAAACAATCCTATGAATATAAAATTTACGGGAGTTCAGAAACAGGATTCTCAAATAGGTTAAATAAGAATTTCACTGAAGGCAGCGAAGCGCTGTTTTCCAAGGCAGGTTCCTGTTGAATCATTGAAAAATAGTTTCATTTGGGGTTTTTATTTTTTTCAGCTAATGCCGGTTTCAGAAATCTATAGTTCACTGCTGCAACTTTCCCAGATTTGTCTTTTAATTAATTAATTTTAATTAATTAATTTTAATTAACTTTCACATTCTAGACATCAGAGATTTTTCCTGGAATAAGGAAATACTAAAAAGTTATTTGCAGTCATTCAGTGTTTCCTCCCCTAATGGATTCTATGGCACTTAGCATGCACTTACCTCAGTTTTTATCTCACTGCCCATCGCCCTAGTATCTGAGTTCTTCCCATCAAAAGTAAAATCTCTTTCCCTGAAATACTGATGATGAGAATGGAGAGGTGGTTTGCTTTAGAAAAGCAATAAAAAGAAATCCAAAAAGGCAAAGCTTAATGAAGAGAAGGCAGTTGCATTTAGGAGAATTAGTGCTCACAAACCAAGTCAAAGAGATGGGACTTTTATTTTAGATCTGAAAGAGATAAGGACTTTTTCATTCATTCATTTTCTAATGTCATAGATTTTAAAGGGGAGAGTCTGTTTTTCCATTTGGTGATGTAACATAGCTGGTAGGATTTCTTCCAGGCAATTTGATTATGGTGGTCTCTTTGAAAATTGCCATTGGAGCGGTGCAGGTCTCGCAGAAGTTCCTCTCTCTTGCTAAGACAACTTTCTTTTCAGTTACTTTTCTGTAAGAAGCCAGGCTTCTGGGAGGGGCTCCAACCGCAGCAGAAAAAGGCCATTCTCTAGGTTACGGGAAGCGATAGTCACACTTGGAGTATCTATGTGAAGGCTTTGATTGAGGTTTTGAAGACCTCTGTTTTCATTGCCTTTGGATCACGTTCTGTAATAGCTGAGGAACTATAGGCTCCTATGGAATTTATAGAGCACTTGAAGCCCACGGTTTAAAAGACAAGTGCCAGATACTGCTTTGAAGACATCTATCAATCTCTTTGCTTGTGAGCCCAATGTTTCCAGTATCTGCGTATTTCTTCTGATAATTTGTGAGCTTGTCCTTTCAGCAGGTCCTGTAAGCTAAACCTGTCCTATAATCCATCCTTTTCAGTTGGAAGACTAAGGCACAGAGATATACTGAGTTGCTTCTCTGA
Source organism: Aptenodytes forsteri (assembly GCF_000699145.1). NCBI lineage: Eukaryota > Metazoa > Chordata > Aves > Sphenisciformes > Spheniscidae > Aptenodytes > Aptenodytes forsteri. Next base: position 742,330 of record NW_008794601.1, on the reverse strand, counting down.
GAAGAGCATCTGTGATAACAATGGCACTTGAACTCATGGCTCCTGTTCCTTAGTCCTTTTAATTTAACCAAAGCTGCTGCTTTAAACCAAGCCCTCTTTGACCTTTTCAAGAGATCTCAAAAGTTTACTTACCCCTAGGGGTGTTGTGAAGCTTAATTAATGTTTGTAAAGTGCCTTGAGTTCTTTGGATGAAAGTGCTTTGGATTATTAGTATTAATAATAACAGATGAGCCCCTGAAACATTCTAGTACAGTAGAATGAATTAACATGAAGCAAGCAATCAACAACAACAAATCAAACCAGCAATGCCGTCATAGCCTTGGGCAATGCATACAGCTGGTGGTCTGATAGATGTGACAGATGAATCTGCTGATATTCTCTTCAGTCATTTCCACTGTAAATTAAACTGTCTTCCATGTCCTCGTAACAGCAGCGTTTTAGCCAAAAGTCACCTGCAGCATTAACTTGCTTTTTCCAGTTGAGGCTTTTTTTTTTTTTTTTAAATCATCTACAGGTTATATTCAGACATGACATAACTTTTTGGGATACGCTTCAGGGACTTACATAAGCTGTGGCAGATTGGGCACCATTCCCATAGTCACATTGGCCCACGTATCCCAAGAGAGACTTATTCCTTCTGCAGTGCTTTCACCACAGTTACCTGGTGCGTATGCTCATGAGGGGGGGTTGCTCCTTCTACAGAAGTGTCAGCAAGCGAAATGGACAATAAAAATAACAAGAGAAATGAAGGCACAGAGACTGGATGACTCAGCCAATGCCTTTTGGTATATCAGAGGAAAGGCAGGATATCGGGTCCCTGGCCCGTGTCGAGTATTCTAGGTACTGAACTATGGTATTTCAGCTTGTTGACCTTCCACTTCAGTTGTGACCTCCTTGCCTTGCACAGGAGTGTAAAAGAGCCCAAACGTAACTGAGAGTGAAATCCATGGTGCCCTTTTCACATAAGTAGATATCAAACTAGTAGAAAACAGCTGCTTCATACTTGCACAATCTTATTTTTCTTTCAGTCCTCTCTTCCTTCTACCATCAAAATGCAATGACACAATATAAATTTTTGTGTATACATTACAAGCTGAAAAGCTGCTATAACCTCAGTAGATCATAATAAAAATCTGTTATGTAGAAAATAAATGAGGAAGCCTTAGGGCAATTTTCCTCAGAAAAAGTATGGTAAAGAATGTATATTTTCTTGGACTATTGAACAAAGAGTTGGACTATTAAGGAACAAGTATTAATGATTTATGCAAGGTTTTTGGAAGCAGGACTGCTGCCAAGATGCGTATTTTGCATAGTGCCTGTACCAAAGAGCAATCGGTACTGCTATAATTGCTATTGGTCATAATGGAGAGTTTCACTCCATGGAAAATGCTGAGATTTCAGGAGAAAACTTCATTTGTTGCTGGAACAAGCTGAAATTTGTAACTGAATAAGAACACCAAAATGTTCTTACATTGGATTTGTATGGGTGTGTGAAAGAAAAAGGGAACAGGGAAGGAAGGAAGGAATGTATGTAATTAATTTTTCCAAGTAAATACCAGTATTCTTCCTGAATTTCTGAGAGACCCGTTCACCGGGGTTATATGTAACAGCTAGGAATCTGGCAACCTCATTTGAGAGCTATTTTAATTTTTCATCCTGGCAACTTTTGCTTCACTATGTGCAAATCTGTTTTGGTTTAGCATGCTTGGCATTTTGCAGAAGCTGACCCTGAATTGTACCGTTTAATTAAGATAACATGTATATAGAGTGAAGATCTAACAATGGATGAACAATTACTTTTAACCTTCATGCGTCTTCTCTTCCCAACAGTATCTACATCAGCTCTGAACATATAGTTATGAACATCCCTTATTTTCTTTTTAAGGGCTGATTGCTTATCCTATTGGCCCATTTTTCATGAGTTTTTCCAATGTGATCATGCAAAACCAAACATTCACCTCAGTACCCTGTGCGTATATCATTAAGCTCCATCTGTGTATGTGTCCCGGCCTTGATTCTGTGCTCAATAAGCTCAATGAGCTTATAACATGATGGAGCAAAACAAAAAAACGTGTCTTGATGGTAATATTTGGAAGAGGCCGAAGGGAGCGGCACTATCGCCTTTGGTTCAAATATCACTAATTCTAGGGAATGAGAGGTAAGCACTGCAATGTGGCATAAACAGCTGAAAGCACTGCTTTTGTATGTGTGGGGAGGATTGATTGATTGATTTATTTCTAAGTGGACATGTTTATATCTCTGCTGTTCTTATGGCCCAAGGATTGTTCTTGCTCATCTTGGCTGCAGCCGGCACCTCACTCTGAAGCGTGCAGAATGCGGTCCCCCTCTCCTTTCCTGGCCATCACTCAAGTTGTCAGATACTCTGGAAGTTGGGGTGAAGTGTCCTACAACTTAACAGCCATTCCTGTGCTTTGAAAAGTCCTTGTTTTAGCTCTTCTGCCCAGCTCTTAAGGGCAGGACTTCACACCACAAAGCGTAAATCCTTCCTTACGGTGTTTTCCGTTGTGAAATAATTTGCTTGTTGGCACGTTAGGCCATTTATTTAATGAGACGGGGCAAGCCCTCTGCTGATGCGTTTCACCACAAACTGATTGGAAATAAAGTTGCTAAAGTGGTGTGGCAAGATATTAAACCTGTAATTATGGCAGTGGCCAGCTTTTCACACAAGACACCGCTGGCAAGCTTGTGGATTTCTTCACTCAATATCACTTCCAATTTTTTTCTGAAGTCCAGCTTTGATATAATGCACTTTTGTGGGTTATCTATTTCCACAGCCTGATTTCATCTCCTATTTACATATGCAGCAATATATATGGTATTTGTTTTCATTTTATTCATTTTGCTATATTAAGGTTTGGCAGCAAGTAGTCCAGTTACTTGTTTAGGTTCTTGTTTTTATCGGTTCTAATTCCCACATTAAATCTTGAGATCTTGGATATTTCCTTTAGCTAGAGAATTCTTCTTTTCCTTCAGCTGCTCTGTTAGAAACCAGCCCCATTCTTCCTGCCTTTTAATACTTAAAAATAATAAACTTAATAAGGAAATGAAAAATCAATGCTGATTAGTTCTGATCATTTTAACTCATATTACAGATTCCTTTGTTACTTAGTCGACTTTGGCACGTGTGTCTTTGAATTTTAATTTAGGCAAACATATGCCTGTTGATTAAATTGCTAATATGTGGCACCTCTTATTTGAAGATAGCAATGTCACTTTTTGCTTAGTTTTGCAATACCCTTTTATGTCTGTTTTGATTAAAATGTAAGGAGTGCAGCGTGGAGAGACTAAGTGGACTGCCGTAAGTCAAATATTGTGTCTAGAGGGGAAAAAGATGGACAGTGGGAAGGCCTCAAGAGAATCATGGTCTTGTTGTAGGCACAAACACAGCGCTTCATCTGTGTTTGATCCATTACAGAAACGTCTCCCATCCCACTTCTCCATCTCTGACTTACCCTGCTGGTCTTTTGAACAGCTTTCTGCTCTTCCCATTACCTCAACAGTCTACGTACAACCATTTCCTTATGCCCACAGTTACCCTTCTGTAGATGCGGCCAAAAGACTCCTCAGTTTGCTACTGATTTGTTCAATCTTTTTTTTCTCTTATATTAGCTGTCTAACATGTCAGCTATTTTTTTTCTTTTTATTTATCAAGTTTGTGATTCAAGGAACTTTTTTTCCAAATGTGTCTTAGATAATGCGTATCAACGGTTAGCTTTTTTCTTTTGTTCTAGTGCTGTATGAGTTGCTAGATCAGAGCGACTAAGATTCCCTATAGTTTGATATTATTCTGTCACAGTATGCAAATCAGTTTTTTCCTTTGAGGTCATGCCAATCTGTCCTTTCTGGATTTCTTTTTTTAATACAAAGCAGCAAATAAATTGAACATGTGCTAGAACAAATCATAGAATCATAGAATAGTTTGGGTTGGAAGGGACCTTAAAGGTCATCTAGTCCAACCCCCCTGCCCTGGGCAGGGACATCTTCAACTAGATCAGGTTGCGCGAGCCCCGTCCCAACCTGACCTGGAACGGTTCCAGGGATGGGGCATCCACCACCTCTCTGGGCAACGTGGGCCAATGCTTCACCACCCTCAGCATAAAAAATTTCTTCCTTCTATCTAGTCTGAATCTACCCCCCTTTAGTTTAAAGCCATTC
>NW_008794601.1:721474-738044 GCF_000699145.1 Aptenodytes forsteri | reverse complement strand
CTGGACCCACTCCAACAGGTCCATGTCTTTCCTGTGCTGAGGGCTCCAGAGCTGGACGCAGTGCTCCAGGTGGGGTCTCACCAGAGCAGGGTAGTTGGAATTGACTTCCAAATGTTGGAAGTCACTTCAGTTATTAGCCAGCATATAAACAAACTACAGCGACTGATGTATCCGAAGATGCTTAAGGTACAGGTTTATTTTCTACTGATTTGTAAGAAGTATTTCATATGTATTCATTGAGTTTCCAGATGGGGAGTTTAATAAAAAGCTGGTCCTTGTGTTCAGCATTTTCTGAAGATCAAGTCCAGCCATTTTTGATATTTGAAATAGTTCTGATGTCACCCCCCCCCAAATAAACCCAAAACTCAGGCTCCTTTTAAATCACCTTCTGACAGCAATCCTAACTTCAGTCACTCAAGTGTTTACTAGTTAAAAAAAAAAAATAATTGTGGTTGGGAAAGAGATTACTGTTATTTTAAACAATTCTGGCCAACACAGATTAGCTTTTAGCAACATCATATTCAGGATAATCAGGATGCTTACATGAACATCCAGTGTTTTATATCTGAATATTAAATAGCCTCAAATCTGACAGCAATCCTAACTTCAGTCACTCAAGTGTTTACTAGTTAAAAAAAAAAAATAATTGTGGTTGGGAAAGAGATTACTGTTATTTTAAACAATTCTGGCCAACACAGATTAGCTTTTAGCAACATCATATTCAGGATAATCAGGATGCTTACATGAACATCCAGTGTTTTATATCTGAATATTAAATAGCCTCAAATTCAGCAAAGGATCTTCCATTGCATTATTGGTAAACTGTTTTTTTCTTCATTTCTTACTATTTGAAGTGCAGTAGAAAAAATAAAGTGGGCTAGGAAGCGTCTGATGTCAGAAACGTATCCCTGTCCTTCAATTTTGTGGCAAATAATTGGGCCCTGAAGGAATTGGCTGTTCAGTTGTTCTCTCGGCTGAGGTATGTGTATGTTGGCTCTGTTTCTTATAGCTGCCTCACAGCAATACACTTTGGCAGGAGCCCTAAGGACTGACACCTCAAAGGAGGAGGGGGGAAGAATGCGCTAAGTCAAGGGGTCAGGTTAATATGATCCAGAGCCCCCATTCAATGGAGATATCCACAAGGGAAAAAACTCCATACATTTTAGTAAATTCCGTTTTACTCTTAGGAAGGTAAATTCACTGACAGGTTTTTATCGTTCACTCTATCCAGTGTTGGCTACATGTCACTCTTATTAGCCTTTAAACCTTTTAGACAAGCTATTTCGCTTTACTAGTGTGTGCATAACAACGTATCCGTGTAAGCAGTATGCATTTGGTTTTTGGGGGGTTTACTAAGGCATTGTTGATTAAAATTTAGCTGGAGAACAGGGAAATCTTTCACGAGTGCTTACTAATTTAGGAGTATAGGTCTCATTTATGAATGTGACGTCGATGCTCAGGAGGCCAGAGGCGTTGGATAGTCCATACGGAGGTCGAAGTAGCAGTGAACAACTGAAGAGACAACTCATTGCTTTCAGGGGCAAGAACAATACTTGACTACTTTGGGCTGAGTGATTTAGGTTTTGTAACGTTTGCACTCTGATCCTTGTACTTAAACTCTGCTAACTCTGGAGCTCAGTTTCCCCATTTGTAAAATGATCTCAATTGTGTCCCTCCCCTGCGCGGCAGGCGTTGATCCTGGTGGAGGAGCATGCAGATACTTGGTACAAATGGATTACAGTTTTGTGGGACCTCAGGAGAATTCAGTTTTCTTACTGCTCAAGTTGTGTTTGAAAATGGAAATGTGACTCTAGAAAAACATCTGTATGTAGCCAAAAGCAGAAAATCCTTGATCCTGTATAGTCATCCATTTTCTTCATTGAGTCTTAGCCAAGCATGAGGATCCACTAGATAGATTCAAAATGTAGGCCTGTTTTAATGCTGAGCTTTATAATAAATGGTGAATGTTATTATACATTCAGGTACTTTTACAAACCTCTTTTCATGCAGTTCTTCCATATTTTCAAATAACACCACCCAATTAAGCACTTGAATCAGTGCTGCCCTCAGCAGAGATGTAATTAAGCAGGTGTTTAAATCCCTTGTTAAATTAGTCTCTTATATTTTTCTTTCCTAATCGACCATTACTATTCCTGTCCAGAAAAATAATGGGAAAACAAATGAATCTGAAACCCTAGCTTTGGGCTTGTAAGGGTCAACCTATATCAGCCACGCAAAGTAGATCTATGGAATCTAATCACATTTACATGAAATAAAGCAGATTTAAATAGAGGCTGCTGGATAACAGCAGTGAATGGCAAAACATCATTTCTCCAGGAAGGAAAAAAGTTAAATGGAATAAAAATCCACTTCCAAAAGGGCATTATGTGGCACTTTTCCCAACTAATGGCTTGACTGCTGTAATTCAGAATGCTCACAAAATGCATACATGGCCTGGCCATAAAGAGAATAGGGAAACAAAGAGGCTGCTAATTCAATTACAAATGTTATAGATCAAGCTCTTTACTATTCACCCAAATGGAAATTTACACTAAATAACATCATGAATTGGCTCAGCAACTTAATGGACTAAGACTCTCACATCTAACAGATTGCCTGGTCTCTACTAGGTCTTGAAAATTCTCTCTTTTGTGGATACCTTTAACTAAGCCTCAATATGCTCTTGTTACGGAATAAACGAAATAAAGTCACATCGTCATTTTCATTACGTTCACTTAGCTAATAGAAGCATTATATAGTTTCTGTGTAAAGTTTGGTCCTGTCATGCTTATGGCCAGGGCAAGAGATACAGGGTGGGGGGGGGGAGGTGGGTTTGGTTTTTTTTTTAGGATACAAAGCAACTTATCTGAGACCCTTGAAAAATTTTCTGGACCATTCTGGTCTTACAAGTTAGTTCTTTTAGATTTCAGTGCCATGTATATTAATTGAAATACTTCTGTTTTCATGTTTCTTGGTCCCAAGGCTGCTAGGTATTTCAGACCATTGCATTAATATGCATTAATGGGGTGTGTGTATGTTATGCCTCCTGCTATCCACTTATCAGAATTTGCTAATACTGTTTTCACCAGAATGGTGATGAACACAGCAAGATTGGCCTTAAGACTATTCACAAATTAGTAAGGAGGAGCTTATAGCCTTAAGAACATCATATATTGTGAAGGCTTATTTGAAGTAAAAACAGATGGGAGGAAGGGAGTGTGTATGTATGCGGATGGATTTGTAGATGGGCCCTACTGGTACTGGTTGATGCTGTAGCAGCTCTGCCGGTGCTGTGAAGAAGTAACTTAAAGTTGAGCAAACAAGACATTTTCACATGTTTTAAGTATGCTGTTTCTCTTGTGCTGGTTAACCATGTTAGTTCAGCTTGATTTGGTGGAGCAAAATGAATGTTTTGGTAGCAAAGGGGCTTCAGATTTCAAACTAGTATGAAAATTACATCCTGCACGATGTTGGTTCACCCAAAAAATGAGGCTTGTCCATCGTTAGTGTACCTACACTGAACTTCACAGTATTTCTAGGATAATTTAGATGGAATCAATTTCTGAGTGGGTTTCTCTCTTCCCACGATGTATGATGCCTGTGCCAGCTAAACTTCTTTCAAAAATCTGGTTTTAGATTTTGGTGTCTTCTGCTTTGGGAAGTGACTAGGACTAGCTCTCTGAAGGCAGCTGGGACTCTTTAGCCTTGAGAAGAGAAAGCTTAGGGGGCTCTTATCAGCATGTTACCTGATGGAAGGGAGTAAAAATGATGGAGCCAGACTCTTCTGAGTGGTATGCAGTCACAGGACAAGAGGTACTGGGTAAAAATTGAAATACAGGAAACTATTTAAACATAAGAAAAACCTCTTTATTGTGAGAGTGGCCAAATACTGCAACGTATTTCCCGGAGAGGCTGTGGAGTTCTCTATCCTTGGAGATACTCAAAACCTCACTGGACATGGTCAGGGGCAGCCTGCTCTAGCTCATCCTGCTTTCAGCAGGGATTTGGACTGGACGATTTCCAGAGGTCACATCCAAACCACAACTATTCTGTGGTTCTGAGATTTACGAACCTAATCTATGTTGAAAGGCGATGAAGATATATGTCCTAGACTATTAAATGGCTTTTGAAAATGAAACTCAAGCTCCTCAATCAGTTACAGTGCTGAGTGGAGGAATAACGTAATACCCTGAAAAAAATTGTGTTCAAGTTCTGCGCACCCTTCAAAAAGCTTACACATAAATGTATGGTTCTGGTGCTTGATATGAAACACTTCAAAACTTTTTTAGTATGCTTTTAAATCCCCGAAATACTTCCATTTGTACAATTATTACTTAACACTTAAAATAGCCTTAATTCTTTCTGTTAAATTTTGAATCCTAGATGAAGTAGCAAAATAACACATTTCTGCTTAGTTCCATGATTATTAAATACAGACTGTGAAATACTATTGATGAAGAGTTCATTGCTTAAAAGGTTACTTTCCTAAAAATAAAAAGGAACCAAGCAATGTTCGCTGTGCCAAGGCTCATTTCTTCTGCCTAGAGGAACAATAAGCATGTGATTTGAAAGGTCATTGGTTCTTTTGTATGCTAATAAACAATTAGTATGGCTAGGGGGGAAGATATGGCATCAACTTCTTTAGAATGTATTTCTGAGCAAATTAGCCATTCATGACAAGTTAAGAATACTGAGGCTAACACCTCCTGGATGATTTCTTAGCCATCATTTCAGTCTCTGTGAAAATATTGCTGTTTAATCAGCTCTGGCTAACAATTATTTTTCTCCTTGACAAGCACATTCTGGGACTTCAGTTCACCCCGAGATTATTATTTTTTTTTTATTGTAACATTTTATAGCCGATAAGGAAAAAGGATTTAGAAAAATAAAATAACTGACTTTTCCTTCCAGGCAGTTATGATGTTGTACGCGTATGAAATATATGTGCATAGAATCTAAATTTGATGTTACTCCAGTCATTTTATCGCAGTGGTAGCGGTAGAGTTTCACACGTTCTCGTAATTACAATCCTTCTCCCTTACCCACCACCCCCTCACACACACACGCGCGTGCACACTGCTGCCACACAAAAACTGACCATCTGGTCAACATTTTTAGAAAGCAAAGTAACTGTGATTGTGGATGGAAGCACCTAACTTGCTGAATGCCAGATACCGCAGCTTAAATAGTAGCCACAAAAGACTTGCTCTTCCTCTTTCTGAATTGCTCAGGAACATCTGCAGGCTAGCAATCAAATTTTTTTTTTTTTCCTAATCATTGGAAAACACATTTTAGACTTCCTGGAATGACTTTCACCTGTCCTATTTCTTTACTTGGCTTTCATATTAGTTCTGCCTGCCATTTTTTGGATGCCAAGGGATATTCTCTTACTCAGTTTCCAGAATACAGGACCATTGAGTCAGGATTTTTTTTTTCAATTATTTTTTTTCAAACGGCAGAAAAGCTGCTGCTGCACGATCAAGTGCAACTAAGTCGGGTGGCTGGGAAAGCAGAGCGTGGTAAGCAGGTAGGCTCCAAGCATGCTTTCTGCCTACAGTCAGGTTTCTTGTTAGTTATGTTGGGGCAGGGGGGAGGTTGGAAATCCATGTAAATCTGCATATCCTCTTGCTCCCAAGAGCATCTAGCTGACGTTGTCCTTCTTGCTCTGTCTACAGGTTTTCTCCAGCATGCTGCGGAGTCCATCGTTTTCAGCTCAGAAGTCTTAGGAGGATTACCCAGCACAACATTTCTCCCAGGCTTAGGAAACATGCAGCCCTGAACATGGGGGAAAACAGGGTATGTATGCAGTGCATTTTTTTTCCTGGATGTGAGGTGAGCTTTGCATATTCTAATCCCACGTGGAGGAATAAGCTGTGCGTGTACTAGAGCTGGGCAGAGTGGAATGACTTTTACTGTGCCTGAGAAATCTCAGACAAATGATGAAACATTAGCAAACCTGCCTGGTGAAATGATAGGGCAGAAAACTCGCACGTACTCAGATGAATGTGCACATAGGCATTTTCCAGTTGCATCATGGTAGAAATAGAAAGTCCTCGCTTAGCAATAGTTTTGTCGAAGTACAACAGTTGACTCGAGTCAAGAAGACGACTACTGCCAGTCTAGCACATTATCTTCTGCAATTACTACAACTACAAATACTGCTAAAGACAAACACTGGAAATAATGATCATTATCTTTTGAATAGTTTCATATCTCCTTCTTTATGCAGCTCCTTTAGTCAAGAAAAATATTTAGGTACTTGAGTTAAGTAGACTGCACCTTTTGTTTGTGGGAGATGCTTTATAGCATCAAAACAGCTTCTAAAATATCTTTGGCTGATTCTGTTACATTGAAGCTTTCAGTTTACAATTGTATGTTGATGGTACAGGGGTCTAACTTCTCGTGCTTTTCTTTGTTTATTTTTAATTAACTTTTTTATTGTTTTCAGCACACAAAGCAATCAAATTATAGCAGTTAGAGAACATTAGTGAACAGAGATACAATCCTCCATAAACAGTGAACGAGGGAACATTTCTTAGGCAAGGTTTGCAGCACTCACTATCATACATTAAAGCATTACATTGCACATAGGGCATGATTGATGGCATATAAGCCACCAAGAGATAAATGACTGGGGAAGAGTGGAAGAGTCCGTCATTAAACAGCATTTTGTAAATGAATTAACTTGGAAAGCATGATATGCAAGAGGTACAAAGAAATTGTTCTAAATGCAAAAGAACTTTCCCAAATCCTTATAATAAAATTTGAATTTAGATTTCATTTACAAATATGTTTTAAAGGATTAATACAGAAGTGAACAGGCTATTGATTTTTCCCTCCCAGGAATGCTTTTGAGATTGCTAAAAGTTTGCACATGAAGACAAAGCAAATTTTCAAACTTGTAGAGCTGGAGGGTGTGGGAGGGCAGAGACAAACACACAAAGGCTTGACCAATTTCCATCCCCTAAACAGCATGTTGATCCAGGCACTTCTGTGGCAGTGGAAGACTGAACTTAAAGTCCTTGTTCAACTTGATTCTGACTGCTTGGCTTCTATGCTCAATCTAGCTAATACATGCTTGTTAGCTACCTTAATAAATTGTTATTTATAGGTTTGAAGACTAGAAGAGACCATTCAATCATTTTGTCTGACCCCTTTACAAAGTAGGTCACAGAATTGCCATATTAATGTCAATTGATTGCTGTAATTAAGGGATCGAATCAGTGAAGACATTGCTTAGAACTGGGGGTTATACTCACATCTAATAACCTCTTTAGATGGACTACTACTGATGCTGCCACTATGCTAATAAAATCTGTTTATCATTGATAAACTAGTCCTAGAACCTCTTTTTCATGAATAATAATTTTTAAAGCAAATTTAGAGATGGTCAAAGGCAGCTTCTAATTTTGAATACTGTACGTGCAGCTTAAGATAGTCTAGGCCTTATTTCAGACGTATTACTCCCAAATCTAACTCAAATCAGTTAAGTGCTCATTACCTGCACAGGCTCCAAAGACTGGGCATAAGGTACTTTGTGCTGTACAACCATTAAAGAGTGAACTGAGAATCTAGAATTAGAGCTGGAAAATAGAGGGAATTTTCATCCTGAGATTTTGAAATTTTATTTCTCCCCAAAACAAAATGGCCAGGGAAGATACTTCAGAATTTTCTACGACACAAAATAGTTTGCAGTATGTTGATTTGTCCTTTCCTGTGTTTCCTTGAAACATCGTGGTTAGGATGAAAGTTTTGAATTAGCCAGAAACAGCTTGATTCTTGGACAGTTCTTTCTAGTGAAAAGTCAGCTTAAAAACTTTTCATTCTGCTCTGGCTAGAGGCAGCCTGTGAAAATGAATTTACACTGTTCTCTTATATATTTCTTCAGCATTTATGATACTGGCAAGGGTCAAGTGTGCATGTGAATGCAGTGCTGGACAACACGTCTCAACCTTGGACATCTGAGGGAGCAGTTTTGGTGTTGAGAGGTCAGTTCCGGCTCAGCGCTTCCTTTAATTCTGGGTTCCTTTGCTGAGAATGACGAGAGTTGCCTAAATTGGTGAGATGGTCTGATGCTTTTTTTATATATCAGTATGTCAGCTGGGAAATTGCCCAAAACTAACGTATCTGATGTAGGACATCTGAGAGCTCTCTTCTTTTTAAGTTTCTGCCTGACCCAGATTTGAACTGATGAACAAGTACTTAAAACACTCGGTAATAATGATCAACCTCCACGTTATCCAGGAATTATAATTGAAAGACAACTACTTTGGGTGCTTACTCACAAGCCTTTTTTAATGGGGTTTTGTCTCCTGATCATGTGTCTGTAGAATTTAGTTGAAAACCAAATGCTGTGGAAAATTTACATTACACCCCTGAGTTTCATTGAGCAGAGAGCACTTTTCAATTCAAGAGTGAGCTGCAAAGCTTAAAGCGGGCAAAGAATTCATTATTTTAATGATAATAATTTACACTTGCATGGGAGCTTTCATCCAAAAAAAAATCATGTTAGAATTTTCCATTCATTGTCTTTCCAAGAACGGGGTAATTTCACCTTGATAAGTATGTGTATGATATTTGCCTTTGCTGTTTGGGAAGGAAAAAATGAAGATTATTATAGTTTGTACAGTTGAGTGTTTATTATAGAAATATTTTGCAATTATATTGTAGTTTTCTTAAAATCTGAATGTGGTTTTGAAACACTAGTTTAAACCTGTCAATACCCCCCTATTATGTAAAATTAGTCCACTGCTGTACACTTGGGGAAACTGAGGTAATAACCTCCTGGGTCTATTCTGTTTCTTGGGGTTTTTCTTCTATTCAAAGTAAATCGAAGCAGTAAGTGGTTGCCATCTCTGGAAATCAGGTCCCATTACAAAGATCAAATCTAGTGGTCCAGCTCAGCCATGTCCTCCAATCTAGAATCTCTGCTCTTGAAAGGCACATCTCATTGCTTAAGTGATTTGTTGAATGCAGAGGGTATGCCTAATGTTTTGTTGAACTGGAGGCAAGGCTGTGGCAAAACTAGGGATGGATGGAACTGTGCAGCTCTTATTCTTAGGGCCTGATCCAACACACCTCATAATCAGTGGAGATTTTTTCCATTATTTCAGTCAAGCTCTTAGTATCTTCTACTGTATGCAACGCAGCATATCTTTCTTTTCTTCCCATACATGGTACATAGAGCCAGTGTTGCTTCTTTTGATGTGTAATAAATTCCCCATACAGAAGCTCTGTTTTCTTTCAGCTATTGTCTTTTTGGAGGCTCTGCATAAATACATAAAAGCCTATTTCTAATTTTATCTTTTTTTTCTTAAGCAATTCTCTATGCACTATTTACTTATTTAAAAAATGAAATTGTGCTTTTTTTGGTTTTCCTTTCCCAAAAAGCTGTGGGGAACCTTTCATTTAAACGTGTGCAAGCAGCGTAAGGCAGCCCAATAACACAAAGTCAAAGCCATTTCATAGAAAGTGTTTCAGAACTGCTAATTGATCTAAATGAGCTTAGAAAGCATTTTACAGAGAAAGTATCCAACTTCAGGATGGATTGCAGAATACATTCCCTTAGTAATATATTACTGCAGTGTTTTGCTGCTGGATTTATGTATCAGTTTGAACTACTAGTCTTGATTACATCATAAAGATTTCATAGATTATTATTGGAGGTTTTTTTGCTCTGCCAGTAATCTACTTTATTAACTGGTGGTTGAGAGTGACAAATTTTGATCAAACTTAAACTTTTAATGTATTCCAATTAGTGGATGGATATGACATTATTATGTCTCAGTTCATCATTCTCACAAGTGTTCCACTGCTTTAAAAAAACCCCAACGCTTTGGCTCTGCAAAACTTAGAAAGCACTCTAATGTCATCACTAAAGACAAAACTGTTAAAACAATTAATCATTTCAGTCACGTTCTACTTGATAAAGAAAGAAATAATGTTTTCATTATTTATTTTCACATGCACATTGAGTAAATATATTGCAAAAAACCCCAAAATGATAATTTTGGACTACCTACAGGAATTCATTCAGCACAGTAATATTTACTGGCTTGGGTTAATGGATTTGTTATTGCTACATCTGGAAAAACAGGGAGTAGTTTTTGTTCGTATTTTCATGAGAGTAACTGAGGTACAGTAGTGATTAAAGGTAGTACGTATTTATTAAAGAACGTGGTTATCGTTCAGCAGTATGTAGCCACTGGTCCAGGGAATCAACTCTCCAGTAGACATCTTTGGATTGTCTAATGCAGTGGGATTCTGTTCTTTGACCAGAACTGCAACTATTCCACAGATTGTCCAAAGGTATTCCAAAATGCATTTCACTCGGGAAATCCCAGTTTTGTATGCTCAGACAGATTTTCAGAACAGTGTTTGGTCCTCTTTGGAAGAACCATTTTTACATCTGAACATTTAAACCACTGTCGCAGGAAGATGGCTGATTGCCACCTCAGAATTCTTCTGCCAACTAACTCGGGAGGAGAGCCTTAACAGTTCAAGCATTATATTGTATATCTTTGTCAGCAAGCAGCACCTGTCAGAGAAGCCAGTCTGTTGAACTCCAGCAAATACCCCCAGTAATGTTAATCCAGAGACCAAGGTTCAAGAGTGACTTAAAGCAAATATGTGGACATAACGTTAACTAAGCTCGTCGTTACTTGCGAGATAAGTTTATTTCTCCCTATCCCCACTTCTTTCCTTGCTTTCTTTCCACCAGTGCCCTTATTAATGAACTGTGAAAGCTGACATTTCCAATAAGGAACAATTAAATCTGAAACTAAATTAAATGAAGTCATTCATTTGCAAAATAATAGCTAACTAGCATGAGGATGGTGAAAAATGATTGCAAGTCATGGAGAAAAAAAAAGTAAATTAAGTCTGACTACATTAATGTTCTTTAAATACTTCTGCTACTCAGAAAATTAAATGGGAAACATCTTACTAGCTATCTTGCATATAAGGTAGTAATGTATATATTCAGCATGACAAGTGTTACAGAACAGAAATCCTTCATAGATGTCAGTGTAAGGAAGGTACTTGCATTCTTAACTTTCCGCACCCTTTTCTTGCAAAGGTACTACAGCAGGTCTGGAGCAAGGAATGTAACATAAGTGCATTTAACCTTATAATGCTAGTGAAAGGTAGTAACGATGGCCCTTCCAGCCTTCAAAATGTTTCATTAAGGCTCTAAGGCTTTTTAATCCAGGTAACAGGGTAATAGGCATTGTCTTTGGATGTTTGAGTTGAATGTAGCTAACCCCATCGCAGTATTTTGTCAGCCCCAATGGAAGGACTTTGCTGGGTCCTTCTCCGTTTCAATAGCGTGGAAGGTGCTTGCAGAATAAGGACAGAAGCAAGAACTCATCACAGGGGAGTCGATTCAGCAAATCCTGTGGACAGTCCTCCAGACAATCAACTTTTTCAGCCTTTTTTCTGTTAAAATCTATAAGGATAGAATTCATGTGAAATGTCAGTGGTTCAAAGCTTGAGTATGTCTGCCTCATTTTCAGTGTTCTGATGGCTTTACATGGATGTAGAATTTTTTTCCTATGTGAGAAACTTCAGCCAAAGAGCTAAATTTTTGAAAGCTAGTAATCCACAGCTGATACTAGGTTATTTCACATAAAATCCAACCACTCACACTTGTTGCTCTTGCAGTTGGATTTTTCAGGCTGTCCGTCCAACATATACCCAACATGCTGATCCCTTTAAAACCAAACCCAAACAAGATATGCAAACATTGCAGGAACATAATGGAAAAGAACACACATTGCTTGATTTTAAGGGAATGCTGATTTGCTGTGACCAATGCCAGCTTAAGGTTTGCCATGCTACTTAATGCATTTTTATTTAAAAATGCTTTTTATCTGTGAATCTCTGAAGGCTCAAGTTAATTTTGCGATCAATTATTCTTACGGGGATTTGTAGAATTCACAGCTCTTCCATAAGAATTTGAGTTTTACTTTAATTAATCTAAAAGAGACTAACCTTCTTGCATACATATTTTGCGATCAATTATTCTTACGGGAGAATTCAGAATTCACAGCTCTTCCATAAGAATTTGAGTTTTACTTTATAAAAGAGACGTGTTTTCTCCCCCCCCCCCCCCCCCAGGCTGAGGAATATTTGAAAAGGGGAATTAGAAAGAGATTTGGACCCAGGTTGAAAAAAGCATTGATTTCCTCAGTTATACTTAAGGCCCTCTCCTTTTGTAAAACAAATAACCTGAATAAACATGTCAGGGAAGATTAAAACCTCATTAAAAAGTGTAAACAGAGTGCGAAGAAGAAGAAGAAGGGGGAAAAAAGCTTAGCTGAATTGAATAATAGTAATAATAAAATCACTAAACAATATTGCTAGTTAAAAGTCCTGTTAAAGTGAATGTACCATTGAGATGGGAAGCAGAGCTGCTGTTATCTAACACTCAGGATGGAGATTTCTTTTCAATAATTTGATAACATTTTAATGAATAAATTAATAACATTATCCAGGAAATGGAGTTCATAGATAAAGTTAATTCCTCGCCAGTTCCCAAATCTAATCAGAGAAGTTCTGTTCAGGGATGGTCAGCAATGATGCATGTGTTCAGCGATATTTTTCCCTGCCCACCTAGAAGGAGATACAACTGCTGAGGCACTGCGCGCATAAGAGGTTTACTTCATAATATTAATGCAAATTAATGGCTTTAAGGCTGGCAATTATGCATTTTTATTTTACCGAGGTGAGCAGGATTGTTGCATAAATACTTTAAAAATGCTAAAGAAAACAACTCTATCTTCTTTTTAAGTGACGTACTTTTAAAGACAAATTCACAGAAAAGGAGAAAGATTACTTGTTATAGAGGAAGCACTTTAGCAGATTTTGAGAACGGGATGAAGTTGTGTTAATGTATTGCCAATGCATAAGATCTATTCTCAAGATTTTTAATTTAAATGGGTAAGGGAGGGGAAAAGGAGTAGAGGGAAGAAGTTAATGAAGGAGAGGGCAAAACGAGCGCAGAGAAATAACATTTCCATACCAAATCACAGGTTCAGGAGAAGGAATTATATTTTTTAATTTAAGGTAAAATTTAATACAAGAGGAGGACTGGAATCTGACTTAGCACAAGTACCTTGTGATTATCACCTTTGTTTCACTTTGACAGAAGACTGCAACAGTAAATACTGTAATTGTCTGCCTGGCCTTTCAGTCAAGCTCAAGCACTGGAATTTTAATAATAAGACCTTTATTTAAGGCTCCAGAGATACCTGAGATAGCGGTGAATGAGCTTGTATGCCTTTACAGCAGAGTTCTGTGTATGCGAGGGTGCTAGCTCGAGTGCCAGAAAGAGTATAGCTGTTAATAGTTCACTTGAGCTAATTAGCACTGGTTCTTCCTTTTAGCTTATGAAGGCGTTGTGTGATGTAGATAATCTCTTGATGCCACAACCTCATTTATAACACTGTGCCCCAACAGTGCTCATAATTTCAACAGCCCACCTGACATCTGGAGAAAACCCCTCTGTGTCCTTTCATAATACCAGGACGTAATCCTCATCCTCTCCAAAATATCTGTTGGATAGCTGCTTATTGTCTAATATCATCCATGTGCTGTCAGACTGCTTTTTTTTCCCTGTACTTGCCTAATTGTATTGTCAAGTATAGCAAGTTCCCTGCCACAGGGTGAGGGTTCTGTTTATAAATAAAATATAGCTATTTTCCAGCCCCAGTTAAGTATATTAACGTAAATGCTGTAGTTGTGCCCCGTAGATGTGACTAGTTCTCTAGGGGAGAGCGAGAGAGAAAGGTGCATATAATAATTTTTCACTAATGACAGCAATAGATTCACCTTGGTCTGCTTAACGGTATTCATTTCCTGCTAATAAGTCACTATATTTAAGTTTATTCCAGGAGTTTATATAGATTGCAAGCTCCTCAGATTGATTAGCAAGATGTCTCATATATGATCCTGCAAATGATCAGTCTGAATGATTTTCAGTCTCCTCTAGGTTAAATTTTATTAAAATGATTACTCAGTGGTAAGTGCATTTAAGCAAAAGCTCGAAGTCTTGCCTGCATTTGAAAAGGTATTGCAAAACAGAAAGTTAGTTCACGTTTTTCTTTCTGGGGCTGACTGGGTAACTAAATTTTTAGACCAGCACAGCCTGCTCTGATTTACTTCACCTGCCAGAGGCTGCAACGGGATTTTATAATTGCCAGGGACTGCTTGTGTGAGCGCACACAAGTCCTCTTCCCTTCACCGCTTTCAGCCTGCACGTCGGGGCTGAAGAATATCCTTTACTCCACCTCTCTGCAATTGCGGAAGGAAAACAAAGCCGGGCCGGTACCAGAGCGGCGCAGCCGCGGCGGGTACCAGAGACCAGAGCGGCGCAGCCGCGGCGGGTGAGCGCGGTTCAAATTCAAACCCTGGGGGTGGGGGGTGGGTCCTAACGGCTCCGCCGGGGGGGCTGCCGCCGAGCCTGCCCCGCCGGCGGAGGGGAGAGGGCGGGCGGGGAAGAGGAGTTAGGAGTCGGCTTTGTGCGGGGGTGATTCTGGAAGAGGAGAGTGCTGCTCAGGGTGTGGTGAAGGAGCAGGCAGCCTCCCTCCTGAAGAGAAGGCAACAGGCAGGAGCGTGTGCTCAGGGAGCGTGCATGTGTGGTAGTTACCCTTGAGAGAAGGGAAAACTTCTGTATATTACTGAAAAAACTGCCCCAAAAAGGGAGGAGAACCCTCTTTGAGCGGAAAGTATGAGGCTGAGTGTGGGGATTTAGGTTGGGAAAGGTTTTGAGTGATAACTTTCTCCATACAGCGGAGGAAGTTTGTGTTTTGGAAATGCTGGACAAAATGGCTGCTTGGAGGAAAGGCCGAAGGCTTCCTTGCTGTCTGATTTTATCCCGCCCTTTGGAGTTTGGTAGCCTTATACTAGCCAAGAGCTCAACCAGAGCTCAGTTTGGGCAAAACACGAGTATTACTTTGTCATTTAATGAGAAGCCGGAGTCAGCCTGCTTCATCATGTGCCTGTCTGAAAACAATAAATACCAGCACTGTGAAAGGTAAAGAAAGTGGCTCTTTTTCATACAGGCCCTCTGCAGCAAAACAATAGTAGCTCTTCTCTGTCCTACTGCTATTACTGCCTACTTTGGACTTCTCTTGTCATTCTGTTAAATGTTTCTGTTTGTGTAACTGTGAAAATCCTGGTCAGCGTTACTAGTGTCTTATGACTCTTGCCATAAACTTACCTGCTTTTTATGTTAAAGACTTTATAGTTGTGTGATTGTGAGGAAGTTTATTTTCATTTTAAAATATGTCCTTAGTCCTGGTGGCTGCCAAGGAAACCTCAAATACTTAGTAGAAGTTGTTTCCTGGAACGGAAAGCAAAGCAGTACCAAACACTTCATGTTAGTAATAGAGTAGAAACTAGCATGAAGCTCATGGGAAAGTTCAGGGTATAATGCTGATGGATGAGATGGATCGGAGGTACTATCAGCACAATTTTGGAGCAAGTAATTCCATGTCTTGCTGTTGCTATATATAAAGTGGCAGTATAACACTGGATGGGAAGAATCGTCTCCCTTACTAAAAACTAGCAAAATACTTCGAAGAGGAACAAAAAAACTGTTCTGATCTTTCATAAGGAGATACTAGGGCTAATTAGGAAAGAAAGAGGGAATGGACAAATTAGAGATGGTTTCACAAACTGGGTAGTTCATGTTACTTAAGTTATGGTGATGTTTGAGTTTATACTGGAGATATGTGACGATAACAGTAAAAATCCTGCAGAAAGCAGCAATTCACTGATACGAAACCTTTTTTCAGCTCATCTTTGCAACATGGAGAGGAAGGATGGTTTTGAGCCAGAGAGGATGTAGGATGATGCTACTGCATAAGGTAAGACTCTGTTAATGCAGAAGAAAACAAATGAGTTTATGCCTTCCGGAGTCTAGAAATTGTGGTCTGCAATACCCAAGGAGAAATACTTTATTTGGTCTCAATGAAGAAATCTCATTATATTTTATGAAGGAATGAGATACCAGATTTTGTAGTTATGAGGTAGGTTTATGCACACTTAAAATAATTTTTGCATGTTAATGCTATTTTGAGATTTTTGTGAACATGTCCTCAGCCAGAGAAGTGCTATGTGATGTCTGAGGAATGGATCTGCTGTTAATTACAGTGAAGTGTATCTGAAGTAGTTCAAATGTGAGAATGGTCTACTAGAAAGGCTCTGCATTTTCATGGGTGTTGGCAAGATTTGGCTTTCAGACTTTGTCTGGATTGATAAGAAGAGCAAGTCTTCAGTGCTAACTTTTACTTCTTGCTTCAACTTGAGAGATGTATTTTATCATTGCAAGGCTGGAAATTGTGGCTAAAATCGCAGTGGTACTGAGTGGACCATGTAATGACTGCAACTGATTCTGCTTGTCTTTTCCTTAGAATTAGACTCATAGAATCACAGAATCATTTAGGTTGGAAAAGACCTCTAAGATCATCAGGTCCAACCATTAACCTAGCACTGCCAAGTCCACCACTAAACCACGTCCCTAAGCACCACATCTACACGTCTTTTAAATACCTCCAGGGATGGTGGC
>NW_008794601.1:682218-721233 GCF_000699145.1 Aptenodytes forsteri | reverse complement strand
GTCTTTCTTGTAGTGAGGGGCCCAAAACTGAACACAGTATTTGAGGTGCG
Organism: Aptenodytes forsteri; assembly: GCF_000699145.1. NCBI lineage: Eukaryota > Metazoa > Chordata > Aves > Sphenisciformes > Spheniscidae > Aptenodytes > Aptenodytes forsteri. The sequence continues at coordinate 721,183 of NW_008794601.1, read as the reverse complement.
GCCTCACCAGCGCCGAGTACAGGGGGACGATCGCTTCCCTAGTCCTGCTGGCCGCACCATTTCTGATAGAAGCCAGGATGCTGTTGGCCTTCTTGGCCGCCTGGGCACACTGCCGGCTCATGTTCAGCTGGCTGTCGACCAGCACCCCCAGGTCATTTTCCGCCAGGCAGCTTTCCAGCCACCCTTCCCCAAGCCTGTAGCGCTGCATGGGGTTGTTGTGACCCAAGTGCAGGACCCAGCACTCAGCCTTGTTGAACCTCTTACAATTGGAATACAAAGTACAAACCAATGCATTTACTAATTTTACCCATTTGTGTGTTATACAAGAAAAGGAAAAAAAGTTAAATCTTCCCAAAAGATCATCTTTGTTGTTGTTCTTTTTAATATTGGAAATTGGCTTACTTTTCAATTGCTCTTTCATCAAATACTGCAGAGTTCTGCTAGAAAGAGCAGTACTGCAGTAATCTGTATGAGTCTTAAAAGAACAGCCTTGCCTAATTTTGAAGCTGCGTTCTCTCTAGTAGTCTGTGATAGGGAAACCTTTGGGCTGAAAATTGAAAATGCAGGTGTGTTGAAAAATTTTTTTTTGAGTCTGCATCTTGTAGCCTGGCTTGGACGAGTCAGTTGTGGACAGTGAAAGCCTAATTATTGGCTTAGAAAACATGATAATGATGCAAAAATGGTAGTGATGCAGCATCCAAATGAAAATAATTAGCATATGTGCCTTGCTACTTAAGTCATTTATTCCCTAATCAGCTGTCCCAGAACCTCCTTTTGCCATAGATGTATAAATTTACCCAAGAATTTCAGGTATTAATATTAGCAGCATTAATATTGTTGTTGATTAGGCTCGAACAGGATTATGAACTAGAGACTGGAAGTATGGCACAGAAAGATGGAAAAATACTGAAAAAAATGCAATACAAGGGAATGTTGCTGGCTATTTGGATCCATTTGTAAACTTACGTGCATGTCAACTTTTTGTTTGCTTTGTAGTCTCTTAGAAAAAAATACAGTGCTGCCTTTTAGGAGTGAAGTAATCATGGTCAGGACTAGATATGAAATGCCAAAGAATCCACATTTGGAAACCGATTTTAATGAGCAGCTAGTAGTCAGTGTCATTGGGACAACTATGGTTAGACATGCTGACGTGAAAGTCTAGTTACATGGGCCTTAGTTTTGGTCCTGTTAGTGTTGATTTTGAAACATCGGTAGAGGAGGACAAACCCTTTGCTTAGCTGTGCCTCTATGGGAGTTTGAAAGCTTAGGTTTGATGTTTGTATTAATTTCTCTGTATTAACATAAGGCTCTGTTGCAAGCACAAATATTTCTTACATAAAATATTCAGCATTCTCTATTAAATATTTCAGAAGAACCATAAACTTTTATCAGTCACTTTAATTGACAGGTTCCTTTAGTTCTTTTTTGTTTTGAATAATTTAATCTTTATATCTTCATAAAACACCCCAAACCTCTCAAAACCTGTGAATGTTCTGACTGTGTTCCATCCATCAGCAGTTGCCTGTCCTCAGAGTTTCTCTTTGCCCTATGGCCTCAAGAAAAAATTTCACTCATTACTTTCCTGAAGTTTTTAGGTCTTGCAAGAACTCATATCCCCATCCCCCAGTGGTCCTTCTACAAGTATTCCACACTTCAAACCGGTGAGACAGGAGTGCTCTTACTTTAGCGTTAGGCTTTAGTCTTTGCATAGTGCCTACTGTTCTGTGAGTACAGTAACATTTGAAGTCATGTGGACCCCGCATGCTCTGCAGGGTGTTGGCAAAGAATCAAACCGATCTGCTTGGTGTAATGATTTGGGATTTAGAAAATGTAAATAAAACTGGTCTTGCAAGCAGATCTGTGAGCATGGTTCCTTGTGCCTCTGGAGGATTCCTATTGATTTCACTGAGGATCCCAGGTCTACTCAAAGAACAAATGCCTTGATGTGCAGCTTATTGGTTGAGATGCAAACAAGTGAAATTTTGGTCCAGTGTTGCAGTTACCTTATACCTTCGATACATTCTCTCTTGGTTTTGTCTTTGTTTTCTGGTACAGCTGTTGAATAATGTAGTTGTGTTTCCAGTCCTTTCAGAATAAAAATTCTATGCTTAAGACATAATAAATAACCATATATTAAGTTCCTAAGATGCTTTGACATGTTGACCAACATAATAAGCTCAGTTCAGTATCTTCCTTCTACTTCCAGATGCTTAAGAGGAAATGATATATTGCTGTCTTCCTACTTGTTGAAGGCTTCTGCTCCTTGTCGAGGTGCTTGGTCTTGGCGAAGTTGTGAGACTTGGTTGAAGCCAACAACCTGCAATGCTTTCTCGCTCTGATTCTCCTCGAAGAGGAAATTTTAAAAGAAGGCCCTGCTTTGAGGTAGGAAGTAATTCTTGATTAACCTATCAGAAGTGCAGCTCTGTAAATAATTGCTAGATATAGAATACTACAAAACAATGCTTATTTCACTAAGTACCATGAAATGTAAAGAACGCATAACGGGAATGTGGGCTGTAATGAATAAAAATGCAGCAGCAATGGGAGCCATGGTAACACCGATGAGAGGAATCTCAGAGAAGAATCTAGGATTTTGGCAATGGCAGCAATAGTTCTGGAGAAAGACTGCAGCCTCTTGCACACTGACACCCCAGATTGAGAGTAGGGGTAGAGCATTTTATTCTGGACCTGTTTTTAATGCGGAAGTAACGCTGAATGCCTAATGCAGAATTCAGGTTTGCTACAGCTTTGGCTGCTGTTTGAGACCCACTGGCATACTGTTAACACCAGTTACATCACTCTGGTTTGTCCAAACATGTAAATTTGCTTTCCTTCATCTACTTAATGACCTGTATTGCCTTCTCAGAGAAATTATGTTTAAAAAAAAAAAAATAAAAAAAGGCAACTTGTGGACACTTTGATAAAATTTAAGATTTAAGAGTATTTGCAGTAACTTATCTCATTTGGGTCTACCTCAAACTGAAGCATGGAAAACCTTGGACTGGCCAAGAGGTACAGTTTCATATGATCGGTTTTGTGGATGACAAAGTAAGGGCCTTTTTTTTTTTTTTTGGCTCTCCCTGCCCCCCAATTCCAAACACACCTGAAGAAAGCCCAGGGTTCCTGAATTAGATTTTAGTGCTTATTCTCCAGTCCATGCTTGCTTTGTGTAATATAGGGGGGGAAAAAGCGTCCGTTGCTATAACTTAAAGAGTACTCTTGGTTTTGGTGTAAATAGATAATAGCAGCATAGTATTTAGTTCAGTGACTCAATTCCTCAGCAAATAAACCTCTAGTCTCAATTCTGTGCCTAGTAGCTATGAGAGATTCTGGCTGCAAAAACATCCACTTGCACCTTACTCTCAACAGGTCATGACACTAAATCAGCCTTTCAAAAGTAATTAGGGATCTTCTCATTTTTATATGCGTGTGATGATTTGGAACTCTTTGACTCCATTTGTCCCTGTCTGTTTATACCACAGTGGGCTGCTAAACATTTTTTCATGTGTTTGGTAGACACAGATAATCTGTGTCTGTAATATTTAGCATTCTCTGTATGAAATCACATTAAATGTTCAATTGTGGGGAATTTCCTTGTTTCTTGGTTGTTGTTGTTTGGGGAGACACAAATTCTTCAGGGTGTTTTCTGTATGAGAGAGTCTAGCGTGGTGAGATCCTGCCCTTTCTGCCTGCTGCTCTTTTTCCGGATTTCAAAAAATCAAACAAAACAACAAAAAGAAAACCTTATTTATTAGCAGTAAACAGGATCCTGGGAAATAACAGGGAATGAAGAAAAGCTATTAAAGTAATGCACAAATGCAAATATAATTCAGTGCATGTCAACCATATAGCAAATACTGTGTTATTGAGTCTTCGTTCAGATGCCATCCAAGATCAGAAATACCCAAAGAGGTGGCTTGACATTGCGTAATGACATACTTCGGGAACAAAAATAATTAAACAGCTTCAGTTATTCTTGTTTCATTATGCGAAGAGTATTATCCAGCTTAATTTTTCAGATGTGTCAGGTAACTTGGACCCTCTTGATGTACAGTTGTTTCCTGTAGATTTAGGAAAGAGGTTCACTTAAGCAATGTTTCTTTAACACTTGGATTCCCTTCTTCCCCTTCCTTCCTGCTCTAGTTCTTATATTGACTTTATTCTTGTGGTGTCTAAGTGGCTGCAAGCTTGGAGTAAAATCTTGACCCTGTTCAAGTCGATGAGAGTTTTGTCATTGGCTGAAAAAAAGATAGGATTTAACGTATTATGATTATTAGAGCATCAGACTCGATTCCTGTTGAGAAAAACACTTCTTATCCTTGCTGATTCCAATGTCAGTGACCTTCCTTCCTGCCCTCAAAACCCCATCATCCTCAAAAATAAGTACATAAATACATTAGTTGAGGGAAGTTGGGAAATAAACGCATCCTCTAGTGGATCTCGAAGTGTTTGTCTTTCCTTATCAGCCCCATAATGATAGTGCAGCGATGGCAGCTTAATGATAGCAGACCCAATGACGCCATTCAGTGCCGAAGAGGTGAAGATTGCACATTTTATTTTGGAAAATAATTATGCAGCTAATTACAGCACTTGACTTTCGTCCTTCCCTTCCCTGTGTTCTTGGGGAGGCTGGTTTGCTCAGCTTGCAAAAGACTGCGTCAGTTATTCTAAAGGTCAAAAGACTCTTGTATTATGATTTGTAATTGCTAGTAATAGTGAATAAAATAAATACAGTTTCATTTTGGATCATTTAACTCATTGCTTAACTTCTGTGTTACTAATTCTATTCTGTTGTGTGACTGTAAGTACATACTTACTGAAGTGGTTGAAAGAGGAGAAATAAACCAGAAGTCGAGATCTGAACTCTTCTGAATTTCTTCTGAGAAATTTGGAATCGGAATTCCAAATGTAGTGATCAGACCTAACGATGCAGAACAATCTGTCTTAGGACCATTTTTAAAAAAATATGCAACTGTCTACTAAAGACACAAGCGAATTTCAGGGCAAAGCAAATGCAATGCCATTTCAAAAGTACCATAGCTGAAGAATCTTAGTAGATTTTGACTCTATGGCTTTGAGATCTCAACTGGCTTGCCAAGAATTAAGAGTGTGCTCGTATTTAAGTAAGCAAGCCATAATACGTGTTTTGTACAGCTTGCTGCTTCTTTTTTCTGCCTCTCCTCCCAAAACCCTGCATTGCAGCTCTGGAGATGGACGCCCCCCTCCCCCTTAACTTACACCGTTGTTCTTGGAGAACTCTGGAGGCCAAATACAATTTCCATCCTTTATCTTCTGGTCAACTATTCAATCCCAGGTTGTATAATTGCTCTGGCTTCAGAATGCAGAATGTTCCCTCACACTTCAGGTCAGCTGTAAGTCTTGATTCAGTCTGATTCATTTCAATTTGCATAATCTCCTCAGCCCTCTATATTTCATTTAGACACCAAAGATTTAGTTTAGTTACAGTCTTGTGTCATTTATCATTTACTTGTCTTCTTTCAGAGTTTGATTTAATCCCTTTGGTTGACTTTTAAAAGACTGATTTCTTATCCGCACAGTGCTTTATTCCATTGTGATTTTCAAGCCTTTGTATTTTCTATCTGGATCTTCCTTATTGTGATATTTATTTTGTATCTAGAGATAAACCGCCTTCATCTATGCTCTTAAAGAAAGTCATAAATTTAACAAGCGGTGTCTAGGCCAGAAACCTATACAGGGACATTTGTGTACCGATGATGTTTTTGCTGGTGCTTTTTCTGATCGTTGCCATGCTAATGTTTCATTGTAGGTAGTCAGTATGAACTTCTTGTTTGGAATCCAGGATTTATGTCTGACCCGGTCACTGAGTAACTACATGACCAGAGGCATGTCAGCTCACTTTCGTTTCTTATGCTTTGTCTAATTTTTTTTGAAGATACTGCTTTTTGAGTGTAGCACACTGCAGTTATACATGTAGTTTACAGCATCCAGCAAAGTTATACCCAACTATCTGATAATGCCAAAATGCTTGAAGAAGTGGTGACTTGTAGCATTTGCACAAGATATTTTTCTCTGGGTAAATTTTCTGGATCTGGTTTTCTTTATTACTGTCTGGCAAATATGACAAACTATCTTACTAATGATTTTCTTTTAAATAGGAAAATGTATGTGTGGTGCTGATTTGTAGAAGTTTTTTACTAATAATACGAACCTTCCACTTAAGTACTTTACCTTAGCTGAGTAAGGTTTTCTCTGTTCTTTTCTGGCTTTAAAAAAAAAAAAATTCCAGGGCAAGAAGAGCAATACTAGAGAAACAATGGTCCCAATTCATTCCTCCCGAACTAATGGATTTTTCTGTGCAATTTCTGATCTAAAATAAAAATCTAACTACTGTACTGTATGTTGCATCTACAACTTTAAGAACATGACTGATCAGATGAGATCATAACTAAAGGTCTATCTTTGTCAGCAGTCCCACTTCTGACAGTATCTAATACTTGATGCTAAGGAAAAGTAATATGAGACTAGGGCAAATACACAATAGCGAGTGATACTTTTCCTGAAACTTCTCCCCAGCTTCTTTGAAATAGCAGTTCAGAAACTTCAAGAGGTGAAGGTGGCATCTAGACAATTGTGGTTTTATTATCTCACAGCTGATGCTGTGAGTGAATCTGTCCTTTAGGAATTTGTCCAATCTCTTTTTAAATCCCATACTCTCTTCTATTTATTTTAAAATTGCTGTTTGGTAATTTCTCTGCATGGCTCAAATATTTGCAAGGCTATATTAAAAATCATGGAAATTATCTGCTTTATGGTCTATGGAGGTTTGTGATTCAAATCCTTTTTTTACAGTTATGAGGACTGAAAGTGTCCTCTTTTCTACCTCCTATTCAAAGAACTTGAGGTTGGACTTTAATAATATATTAAGTCACATGGCAGTGGAATCACAAGAGATTCAGTAACACTAAAGAAGAAGGAAAAAAAAAAAGAGTACCTTTATAGCACTCCTATGTAATTCTATTGTAAATCACAGCGCCAAAAATGCCTATCATATTCTTAAAACAATATTCTATTGGAGGAAAAGAAGCCTGGCTGGCTTGGCATGGGGAATTTGAGGGTAGCTTATTTAAGGCTTCAAAAATGTAAAAGGCTTCTGCAGTAAGGGAGGGAATAGTCCATTTCCCATGCCTGTAAGAAATCAGACCAGAAGTATTGGGTCTGAACTACCTCAAGGGAGGCTTGGTGCGGAGGTCAGAAGCAGCTCTGTATCTGTAAGACTAGCTAGATACCAGACTGGCTGGAGCATGCTGTAATTGTACACACACATGATGCGCATACAGTTTTTTCATACGATTTTAAGTGGAAAACGGTCCACTTGAGGAGGGGAAGGTGTTGTCTTTTTAAGATCAGTAGTCAAGCAGGCAAGTCTGTAACGTTTTGTTGCTAATAATTCAGCATTTCCTAGTGTAGGTAAGGCCTGGATGCTTTCCATTTTGAACTGACAAAGCAACTTGTTTTTGCAGAATGTCTTAGGCTGGTGAGCGTTTAGAGGTGTGAACGTTTCAAAAGCAGACTCCTGCTTTGTCTTTGATGGCGTATAGAAATGCCCTGTAAGAAGCTGACAGCGTAGTTACAGTTTCTTCGGGATAATTGGTATAGCATGCTTAGACTGTCAGATACTAGCCTGCTTTATCTTTGACGGTGTTTTTCACTTTCTGCTGTCAACAAATCAGTTGATTCTCAATATGGATGGATTGAGCAATTCTGTAGGCAGAGAATGCTGTTGTCTCTGGTGCCTTTTGATGCAGTGTTTTTTCAGGCTACCTCCTCTTACTGCGTTGGGATACAGGTGGAAAGCTGTTGGTAACAGTTCATCCGTTTCATAGTGCTAACAGGTATCTAGATAATTGCATCGGTGTGGGCATCACCCACTGGGGGAAAGTGTTCTTGTTCAGTCACTGAGGCGATGGTATTGTATTCTTGACTTTTCTATGTGAGTTATTCACATATTAGAATCACTACTTTGGCAAGGTACTACGCGTAGGAACAGAGCTGGTGATGCATACTACACCCACAAGCAAGACTCCTATACGAAGAAGTGGGATGCTGTTAGTATCGCTGTGTTTACTCTGGGGGCATCAAGTGATGACAGCTCTACATAATCCTGACCAGAGTAACTAGCTAAATCCTCGTGAAAATGCGATGAAACTGAAATCCTCCCCTTTGTGGAGCAAGAGTACAAAACCTATTTGCTTCCAAATACTATTTGTTTTATCAAAACGTAGTTCCTTTATTACCAGAGTGGTGTGTAGCTGTTGTGTGGTCCTTTGCTGAGGATGAATTTCAGAATGCGTAACTGCAAAGCAAATGTGTGTGTCAGAACACTCTGAAATTCAAACCTTTTTCATGCTTGTTTCGGACAGCCACATTGGGAATTTTTTTGAAGTCTGTTCTTTAGTTTATCTAATTCCAGTAGGAGGAAGATTAATATTGGGTAGTGTTGAAAAGATCAGTTCATTCTTCCCACTGAACTTATGTTAAAGCATCTTGCTTAAGAGAATGCATGAGGTGTCATAACCTGAACCCATACAGTATGTGGCCAGAATGTTAATGATCCAGCGTTGTTTTTCACTTGTGTTGTATGAACACAAAGTACTTATTAGCTCTCAGCTTCCACTGGCTCTATGATAAAAATTAAATCTAACCCTCCTAAGTCTCACTCCCAGTGCTAACCTTCTTAACTGGCCTACTGCTCTACCGACCACTGAGTCATAGATGTGGATAAAGTGGATAAACTCATCCGTTTCGTGTTTGTCACTGAGAGGTGTCTAAGCTCACTACTGTCCAGGAGTCTGTTTCTCTGAGCTGTGCCTGTAGAAGGCAGCCTTGGAAATAATTTGTAACACACGACTCCTCTCGTCAGTTGGTCTGACAAAAGGCAAAACTGTTCTGAATGCTTCTGCACACCATTTAGAAACATTTCTTTGTTACAATTAAAGAAATTAAAGAGTTTAAATGGCTGAAGTTGTAGGTCATTCCTGAAACTCCTGCAAATAAAATAAACAAAGTTTTCAGTATTGCTCAAACGGACCGTATTTTATGGGTTAAAACTGCTATTAACAGCTTCATCCAAGCTCTTCTGTATGGCAAATTTTGTCCAGCTCAGACTTTATTTTTTTAATTTAACTTACAATCATCTGGTGAAAGTCTGCACTAGCTTTCTATCTAGACTCTATTTAATATGCACCAGAATTATTGTATTTGATATATATAAATTTTAAATCTGTTTCAACACAACCTTGAATGCCTTTCTGGCAATATATCACTTCATCAGTCTAGCTTAACTAGAGCTGCTTTTTCATTTTTTTATTGCCCCCATAAAATCTAGGAATGGAACACTTCGATTTTTCTAGCAGTAATTTTTATTACTTTTAGCCTTTTTTTAAGTACTTGTCAGTGAGATACAGTACTTTGTACAGAGTATATTTTTCAGCTGTGCATTATTTTTTTATTTCAATTTATTTTAGACAGAATGTATAGCATACATCTAAATAATACCTACGGTAGTTCAAATGAGTGTATTATGAATGTAATTAGAATGGATATAACTCCGTTCATCCACCAGGATTTGGTGTATTTCAGTTGCCTGCCGCTAGTCATAGTCACTTTCAAGTAAGGCTTGAAAGGATAACTCATGTTGTAGTTTTAATGTTGCACATAAAATCATATTGCAACACAGGAGGGGAAAATGAATTTATTGCAATTTTTATGTTTTTATTTTAATGTTTAGGTTTTTCTAGATTTTTCCCTGGAGTGTGTTATTGCACTACTTTTTATTTTTTCCCCTAAGAACATAGAAATTGCCGTATTAGATCAGACTAGTGATCTGTCTAGCCAGATAGTCTGTCTTAACAGGAATGTGTGCCAAGTGCATTAAAGAGAAATGTAAAGGCCTACAATAGGCCTCTGTAGAAACAATCGTTACAGAAAAATCCCCCTGATGGAAAAGCCTGTTCTAATCACCATTAATTCAACATTACTCTGAGCTCCAAAGTATTCGAGTTCATATCCTTTTGTCTAAAAAGTATGGTTTTGTTTGTTGTTCCCTTCTGCGCCATGTCTGATCATAGAAGCTGCAAGGAATAGGACATGGAGCACAGTCTGTCTTTTGTTCTGTCACTGTTCTAGACACCTTGTGGGCAAATTATTTCATCCTTCTGAGCCTTGGCTGTTTCTTTTATAAAATTAGGTAAATGATATGGATTATCTTTCTGTAGAAAGGTTTTGAGACCTACACATGAAAAATGCCATGGAAGTTCTAGTAATGTTATTAGATTTAAGATACGGTTATATTCTTAGCACAATTCAGATACCATATGCATTTGTGTATCTGTGTGTTCCTGTGAAGTTCTTTGTCTTAGTCTGATGATGTCATGGTATGTTCCACAGCCAACCGGTGTGCACTCTGAGGAAAATTATTTCATTGGTGGAAGTTCTTTTTTCCTGAAAGTTTAGGAGGGAGGAGTATAAAGGAAAGAAGAAAAAGATTTTGCTGTTCAGTTGGTTTAAATTATGTATGTAGCAGTTAGTGTTCATTTTAGAACATGCTTTTGTGCTGTTTCCATTAATAATGCTAAGCAGGAACCTATGTAACATGAGTTTAATGTTTCTGTAAGAAAAGAAAACTGTGACCAGGTACATCTACACAGCGTTCCTCAACTATATAGTAAGTGTCCCCTCATTATTCTCATTCTGCTTAATGAATATGAATAAGAATAGAACGTGAGGGGAGAACAGGAACACTTTTCTAATTAGGGCTTTTGAATGACATTGGGAAAGGCTTCTGGGTTAAATCATCTTTCCTTGCTCTGGGTTGAATTAGCATAGATTTAATGCTAGTGGTAATTTTATGCAATTGTGAGATCAGTAGTTTAATGCATCTGGCAGTGAGACAGGGATTTTCTTTCTTTGACAGCACTGAATAAACCCCTGTGTAATCCTTTTCCTTTAGCTCTCACACCCATCCAGACTTCAGCTTAATGAAAGGCCAAAGGAATCGGGAGTCTGCTGAGCATCTATGACTCAAGCACAGGCAGAATGAGATGCTATCTTAACATATTTTGTGGTTCAGAATCATTAAAAAGACAAATGGCTGGATTGGAGGTCTAAGTTTACATTTCCACCTCCTGTGTATTGCAGAAGTAGTAAAGTGTGTATGTTGACTTAGTACTCTAACAGCCTGCTACAGCAAAATTGAAAGTAAAACAAGATAATCTGGACCAGTTGTGACTTTGGCATTTTACTTTAGATATATACGCACCGCTACATTATAGCTAGACCACAACCTATGAACTCCAACGCAGATGCCATTTATTTTTAAGGAGAATGGGACAGGATGTGTTAAAACAGTCTTTGAAGGGAAGCAGTTTACAGTGGTTTAGTTTTCGCACAGGTTTTAGCGATTGTACAAAACCTAAGAACCGTGAAGTATAATTTTTGAGTACAGTTTTACTGGCATGATATTTGTTAGCTCTTTGTATGCCTATAAAGCTAGGTGTACCTCTGTTGAGTGTCATAGAAACTGTATGTATCACGCTATCTATATCAGTCAGTTTGTGTCAAAGTCCAGATAAAGTACTTCTGCTGGTTCAGGTCATGATCCAATTTAATAACAATAGAGGAGAACCCACTATCTCTGGTCAGGTCTAAATTTGGCTTTGAACCTAATGAGTGTTGGACTAGATTCTCAATAAAGGGGTGACACTAAAGGGCTCGCAATCTTGTGGATTTCAGAACTCTGCATGTGCGCCACAGACTTTGTTTTAAACCAGAGTATGCTCAGTTCTGCCATTGTTCCCAGCCCAAATGAATTCAGCATTGTCTTCACTTTGCAAAGGCAAGCATGGACATATGGTGACCTTTCCACTTAGTTTCTCCTGAAATTATGAGAAATTGGCAGGTAGGACCAGATTTTTGCTTTTGTTTAGAAAGGTGACTGTTCCTTCAAGAGCCTAGTGTTTTGACTATTGTAAAAAGACAACTGTGTGTTCCCGTAAGCACCTCAAGCTAGGACCAGATTTTTGCTTTTGTTTAGAAAGGTGACTGTTCCTTCAAGAGCCTAGTGTTTTGACTATTGTAAAAAGACAACTGTGTGTTCCCGTAAGGACACCTCAAGCCAAGTAGTAATATATACTTGACTTTGATTTTAGACCCTTTTGAGGAAGTTTTGCTCTGAAGGTCCAGTCTCAGCCGAGTTATTAATCTAATGAAAAATTGCCCATAAGTGCCATTTTTACATGATTGTCCAATATTTTCCTGGAGTTACTGTCATTGCTAATTGTATCAGTTTCTTCTCTGACCTTAAATTCTTGTCCTCAGAAGAGTCTCATGACAGCAAGTTTCACAGCTCACTTCTGTTTTATGAAAACGTATTAGTTTTTTATCTGAAAAGTTTAATGGAGGTTTCATCTCATCCATGTCGTCTTAGAGCCTAAACAGCTATCTTTTTCCTCCAAATTTAGCACTTGAATAACACCAAAACACTGCATGTGTTACGAGCGTTAGGGCAGCCTTATACCTGAAGAGTAGTATGTGGGCTTGTTTAGTCTCAGTAAGAACTGCGCATATGTTTCTACAGAAAATTTTAGACCTTTAATGTCTGTGATTTTATGTTGGGACTTTTGATATTGTACTTATTTTGACCATATAGACAAGTTTAATGCTACTGTCTTGATCTCTTAACAGTCAATTAATATGATTTCACTGTATTCCTCATAAGTTATAACCTAATGATAATGCTGACTAAACCCAGAAAAAGGTGTGTCAGAAAAGAGTGAGGTTTAGTGAAGTTAATTCTAGAACTGTTTTTTTTGTTAATAAATGGTGAATTTGAATCGGCGATGAACAGAATAAACAACTGCTGCTGAAAGGTCACATAACCAAAATACAATGTGCAGCAGGCATTAAGACTTGTAAAGCATGTAACTTGTAAGCATGTAACTGAGTCCATGAGATCAGAGTACCAAAATCCCAATCTTTAGATAGTGAAGGCTCAGCCTATTGATGATACGCTGTGAAGTAATAGTTAAACCTCAGTAGATGGAGTCTAGTACTTTTAATCTGAGTAAAAAAGCAGGCAGAGTAAGGGGAGATCTCCAAAACTCAGAGGAAAGTTGTGAATGTATTCCTTTGTGAAGAGGGGTAGATAGAGACTTCAGTTATGCACAATAAAGCTCGATCCCCCCAAGTTTAAATAAAATACTGTATTTTAAGAAAGCATTCAAGAATAAAGGCCGTTTGGGAGGCGCATTGAAGCTGTTGTTAGCTGCCAGCTCAGAAGCAGCGCAGAAGACATGCTTTGATTAATACATCAGACTTTAGATGTTTCTCATTGCTTGTTTAGCCTTATTCTTAAGTATCAAAAGAGCCTGTGTACACAAGGGTTTGTTTATTTACAAGGATTATACTTGTTAACTGACAGTTTAAAAGGAATTAAATAGGCGTCCAACATTGATAGTCTAGCATTACCAAGAGTATTAAATGCTGACCTTAGATTCAGTTAAAGGCCTTCTTTTCCCTTCCCTCCTATCCACTAACCTGGAGAAGGGATGGAAGTTTAAATGTAAACTTCCACTATGCAATTAGATCGATGATCGAAATAAAATTTTCACTGAAAACAGGTATAGATGTTCTAAGGGATGATTGTAGACCACTGCGATCGCAGGGAGATTTGCCACTGATGCTCATAGCATAGCAGCAGGATGAAAGCTCTTGTACACAAGGTGTTTACACAAAGGTCTTCTGGACTTTATATTCAGCACCCAAAAACATTGACAGAAGCTCTTCCATTCACCTAAAAGAAGTGGAATGAGGCACGACTTTAGCAGGAAGGGTCTTTAAAATAGTCCCGGTAGAAAAACTTTCATGTGAAAAGAAGAAAAAAGAGTCTCATAATGGATGTGATTGAGGTCACAGCATAACATAAAATACCATACTGAGCAAGGCAAACTTGTGGAAGAGCATTGTACCCAGGGATTGCTAAGGGGAATAAAGACAGCTACTGTTAGCTGAGCATCTCTGAAAACTTGGCCTTGACAAGAGCAGCATAGGTCATAGAAAAGCAGCTAAAATGGAAAATGACTTGTTTAATATAAGCAAACAGTTAGAAATGCGCTGGCTACTCATATTCTGGTCGATATTTTGGGTTTCTTTTTTGATGGAACAGTTTTACAGGCCAGAAATCTTTGATACGCAAGTACCTCAGAATATGTTAGTGTTATTTTTTCAATGCAAAAGTTATGGAAATTCAAAACCTTATATTTCAAATATGATATACTGTACCATATTTTAATATAATAGGATTTATCAGCATAAAGAAACTGATATGTTTCCACAGGATTTTTTGATGCGAGTTGAAGTACTTCAGTTTTTTGTCCAGCATTCTTTCAAGTTTCAGCATTTTGTCCTGATTAGGATGAAAATACATTTTGACATGACTGTAAATGAAAATCATATTTGACCATTACTTCCAACTATCTTCGTGTAGTACCTTCTTACTGCAATACAGCTGTGTGAAAAGGTCACATTGGAAATGTCTTCTATCATGAAACAATATGTGAAGGAGAACTCCTCAGGGGAGCAGATGACATTAGTGGGAAATGTAAAATGCTACATTAATATGCTGGAGTTTGGGGGGTGGGGGTGGGGTGTGTTTCTTCTTTGGTTTTTTAGGTATCAATGACAGCAATGTACCCCTTAAAGCAAGTTCTTGAATAAGTATATTTTTAGCCTACAAAAAAAAAGGGAGAGGAGAGAAAATGTTTAGCTGAAGATTAATAGGAAATTTTCACAACTTTAATTAAAACCAAGTAAGACACATTTGCAAATCAGTGAGTACATTTGGAAATCTCAACTTTTGGTCTGTGTTCCTCTTGGCTATAAAGTATTATCTCAGTTCCACTACATTTTCTGTTCAGACAGGCCCTGCTTGCACATGTTGCATATTTGAGGAATATCTTTATGAAGTTCCATGATGTATTTTCGGATCTTAGTTTTATTTCCATGTAGTGAAAGGCTTCCTCCCAGGCCACCCGGTCTAAAACCCGGATTTTTCAAGACAAAGCATTTACTATAGCAACAGAATGTCTGTTGTCTTTTTTTTTGTTTGTTTGGGTTTTTTTAACAAAAAAGTAATGGGGTTCTGATAGTAGAAGATAATGCAAAGAAGTCTAGAAAAATTTGTGTAAGGAGCATTGTGGTGCATTATTATTGTCGTCATCTCCTACTTACATGACTGCTTATCTGTACTGCTTTAGATGCCTTCAAGTTCCAGTCAGGAAAGAAAATTCTGTTGTGCTTAGGACTGTACCTACATGGAATATAATGTAAGGACAGTCTGTCCTTGGAAATGATGTCTGTATTTTTCACATGCAACCAGCAAAATGGTCAGATGCTAACTGGGAGGCCTTGAGATGGCCCAAATCTGGTAGTGACTGATTCTCCACCTACCTGTTCTGGGTTTTACAGGGATGTAACGCTGTTGATACAGATGAATTTATTTCCAAAAATATAATGACAGAATTGGATCAGCTGTCTTCCCTACTTGTTCTTGTTTACTCGGATGTAACGCTACATATACATATACATATACATATACATACAACGATACAGATGAATTTATTTCCAAAAATATAATGACAGAATTGGATCAGCTGTCTTCCCTACTTGTTCTTGTTTACTCATTACTTTGTCCTTAACCAATCAAATTCTCATCATATGTTTTTTTGAATTAGCAAGATAAACTCAGTAAAGGCTGAGTGTCAGCCCTAGACTTTGACGCACATATGTGGTTCTGTCATCCTTGTGAGGGGTTATATGGGAAGACACGTGCATTGGTTGAAAATTTAGATGCATTACTATTCCAGTATTCTAGAAATTAAACCCAATGGTATTTGCCAACCGTAATATTTTCATCATGTCTTCCACAAGAAAAAGGATTTTTTTTTTTCTTTATTTTTTTCCCCCAATTTGCAGCTCCAGGCACTGTGTGACCTTGGCAATTCTTTCGTTGTTTCTCCATGTTTTCAGCATTTCTGGATAGAGAAGAAAATGCTGT
The DNA here is from genome assembly GCF_000699145.1 of Aptenodytes forsteri. Taxonomy (NCBI): domain Eukaryota; kingdom Metazoa; phylum Chordata; class Aves; order Sphenisciformes; family Spheniscidae; genus Aptenodytes; species Aptenodytes forsteri. The sequence goes on along the minus strand of NW_008794601.1, from coordinate 705,090 downwards.
ATCCTGCAACAACATAAAAATATAGAAACATTCTGAAAGCCTTTTAAAAGTAATAATTAATCTTTTTTTCCTAATGATGATGGTATATTTTAGTATTTTTATGTGGGCTTGACTATAATATTTGGATGCACAGTGCTGACTGTTCTGTACCTAAATATTCAAATGGTATTAATATCTGTATGGCTAGGACTTAGGACACCTCAGTTCTGTCCCTGATTCAACTGCTGTCTGGCTGTGTGACAGCACTCAAAACAACAGTCCTGTAAATAAAATGATGATCACGTTGTTTACTTTCTTCGTGAGGTACTAAGATCTCCAGGTGAAAAGCTCAGTGCTCAGTCACGTTATGATAATCACGACACTGAGCAAGAGTAAAGGGAAATGTACTTGTGGAGGTGGGCAGGCTCTGGTTAGAACCTGATGCAGATGCATAAACACAAAGTTGTCTCGTGCATTGGATCCCGTGGAACCTTGATAGAGATGAGAAATTGTGCCAGGTGTGAACCAAATAACAAGTTTGTTATGAAGACTTTTTTTTCTTTTTAAATTGCTCCACTGGTTTCCACTGCAGCATTGCTACAAACTGCCAGCTGGGATTAGTGAGCTTTGGAATAGTTCTGAGGTGGGCTATGATATTGAATCCTGCATTTTAAGAGCAATTAAGATGTTAAAAAAATGATAATGGACTCTCTTCCCACTGGTATACCTTGAACTTTGCCTCCTGTCTGTCAGTCTTGGGCATATTGTCTATCAAATAGTTGTAAGGCATTAATTAGACAGCAAAGGCCATTTTATCTGGGAAGGACTTTTCCTGGCATATACGGAAACAAAAGTCTGTAATATTCTTAATCCTTCAAAAAATGATGCATTCCTGAAGGAAGGGAGAAAAAAAAACTACCTGCGTGTGTGTGTGTGTATGTGCTTTTCTAGAGACCTATAAGTGGAAGGATTCTATGAAGTAACATGCAATTCGTATAGTACAACACTATCTAATTATTTTTAAGTTGAGAAGACTGACCTTTCTCACATTAAAAATGTCACTTTCTCAAGACCTAAAATAAGCCACAAACGAAAACTGCACTCTAACTTACTCTTGAGAAGAAAAATTCGTTCTTTTAATCCTTCCATCGTATTTCCTTGCATCTGGTAAAGCACAGTCAGGGAAAATTACCACCATTTCAGGGGACTGTAATTTGTATAGTTATCACACAAGTATACAGCTGTTAAATTCCTTTCTTCCCCTGTTCCAATGTAATACTTCAGCATCATTTGTTTTCCTCACCCGGTCTAGAAAGCAGTCCTGCACAGAGGGAGACGTGCAAGTCCAACAGAAGAAATGTATTCCAATTGTCAGGGTGTCAGCACAAGGCTGGGCAACCAGGGCGTAATTTTTAGTGCTGTCACATAATTCCAGGATGATCCTGGGCAAGCCTTTCTCTACAGATTTGTTGATTAATAATATTGCAGTACACTACAATTTAATATATGGGAATTAATATATGAGATATAAAATGCCTAATGTTCTCTGGCTAAGCAAAGCAGAACAGAGCAAATAATGGCTAAATATTTGTTTGCTAGATAAAGAAAAGTTTTGGATTTCTTAGAGGACAGAAGAAAGGGAATGCTAGCTAGTTTAATTGCAGTTTGACAGCATGAATCAAACAGATCTGGCTTTTTCTATTTTTAAAGTTTGGGGTTTTTTTTAAATCATTGTACTTAAATTTTCCCTGGAACAGATGCTTCCAAATAAAAAGTAATTTTTTTTCATTTTGAAATTTGTAAATGAAACATTTTAGCAATTTAAAAAGCTTTTTTTTTTTTTTTTGGCTGACAACACTTGCCCAAATTTCTCATTTGACAAGTATGAGAGATTTCAGTCTTTGTGAAACAGAGTTTTTGGCTTATTTAAAAAAAAAAACCAAAACAAAACCCACACCTGTCCCTCTAATTGATAATTCTCAAATCTGATAACAGAGCTAATGGTGTTTCATGAATTAAATGCTAGTCCATTCTTCTGTCAAAAACCTGATTCCTGAAAGGTTATGAGCAGTGATAAGCCCCAAAATATGCTTCTTCTGTCCTTTACCCAGATATGCGGGTGGTACATTGCTCAAAGGACCATCCACGTAACTTTGCAGTGGAGGAAATTCTAATGTATGTCCTGGCTGGCAAGAAAGATTAAATTGGTATCACTCAAGTTCCACGTGAGTTTGAAAAGACACTGTTAAACTCTGCTACATTGAGCATTTTGGAATTGCTTAAAATGGGTTGATATTCAGCATTCACTGACCGATAAAGGATGTAGTCCAGGTGACCAAACAGTGAGGTTGTCACCCAAATGATGGGGTTTAGGTTTCATTAAATACATGAAAAATATGTTTTCAGTAGTTTCTGATGAAAACAAAGATGGGGGAAAACAAATTAGGTGCGTGGGAACAACTAATGCGGGATGAACTGAAATGCCTTTTGTGCTCTTTTAAATTTTCCTTAGAAACTGTTGGACCACTTTGTATTTCTGGTAGCAAAAAAACCCTGAACATTTGAAAGGCTTGTTCCCTAATTTTACTGTCGTTTTTCTCCCCCCCCCCCCGATCTATTTCATCTTATTTCTCCATTTTCTCCATGTTCTGCTGTATTCTTACTCAATCTGTCAACGTGAGTTTTACTCCAGATTTTTTCATTAACCTGTTTTAGCTTTGTGCTGCGGAAGAATCTGTTTTTTTTAGGGATGTTTCTGCCTTTCAGAGCAAGAGAGGGAACCTGGGAAATTGCAATAATAGTCTTGTAAAACTCAAGAGGATGATGGAATCCAAATTATATTTTCTTTTAAACAGTGATTTCTAAGTAATTACATGACACCTTAGTGCTGATTGATGAATACTGAACTTCTGAAAATGGGGTTCATAATTTTTATTTTTCTCCTGAATTTTCCCCACTGAGGCCTTCTGCAGGCTGTTACTTGAAATCTTTATATTCTTATCTAAATTTCAGAGCAAAATCTTACATTACTTTAACCCCAAAATATTAGCTGAGGTGGTTCATCTGGCTTCATAAACAATAGCAGTTTCCAAACTAAACCACTGACTTCCAGCTTTCTAGTCACTGCTGGAAATCAAAATGCCAGAATATAGCAAAGGCAGCTGCTCTTAAGGGATCATAACGGGATGATGAGGATTCAAGGTCTTGAGAAAGCTAATTCTGACTAGTTTGTTAATGCAGCTTCGTTTAGTTGGACCCACGAAGGATGTGAATCTGCTTTGGTTCCTAGTTTTTATATTTAGTACCTCAGGTCAAGCTGCAGATGTGTGTAATTTAATCTAGAGAAAGATCTTGAATTGAGTCCCTTCTTATAACCAAAAGGCAAGTCTTATACAAGCCTGTAGCTGTGAACTCTCGTTCTAGAGCATTTGATTCTGATTTATCAGAATGTTAATCCACCAGTGGTAGAGGAAAGGCGAGGAGGCTACTACATGTCTTAAATTTTCCTCTTGCTTTATCATATACTAAAATATTTCTTTTCAATATTATGTCTGAAGAATACACACTAGCATGAGCAATCACTGCATTTTCACTAATTCTAATGGTAATAGACTCCCAAAACTTACATATTAATGAGATTTTTACAGTGCCTAGACAAATGGTCTGTCTGCTTTTTGAATGAAGAAGACACCCCCCTCGGGGGGGGGAAGCAGCTCCTTAGCCTGGCACTCTGTTGTTGCTTGTTGAGAAGTTCTTCGTCAATTAGTCATCTTTAGTCTGTGTTTTGAAAGTAATAAGTTATTCTATTCACTACATAACATTAATGCTGAAAGCATTATAAATAAATTTCAACAAAATTTCTTCCTTCCTTAGCTCCTGCATAAGGTGAAGTGTTAATTTCAGTAAATCCTAGTCTTAGATGGTGAAAGTTTTCTCGGAGAGCTGTGTATGAATGCAGATGTTTTTCTATCTCTCTAAATTATTACGCTAGCATCGTATCACTTAACTTGGGTTATCCCTTCTGTTTTCCTAATGCATTATTGCCAAAGTAATGTTACTGTGTGTTCATGAACTGCTTTGCTGTTTGTTTTCACATGAGGAAGTTTTTATTGCAGAGGGACATGCTTTACTACTTTGGGGTTATTGCTAGTTTAATAACAGTTTTTAAAAGCTAATATTTATAGATAAGTTTCTCTGAGTCATTCCATTCTGAGTGTAATTGGTAGTGATGTCCCTATTCGGAGCTTTTAAAACACTTAAATAGCAGTCTCAAGCTATCGGGAGTATTGAGGGATATTTCACTGGCATTACAATTCCCACTGATTTAAATTGGGACTATTGAGCTGATCTAGCACAAGGATTCTTGGCTTTAGTAGTGAAAGAAAACTGCAAACATAAAATGGGCTGAAGAAAGAAAGTTAATGTAAATACAAAAACACTTTTAGGATTAAGAACAAAGCTGTTTCTGTTATGCTGAGTCTTGTTGATTAGGACATGCAGCTTCTGGCACATTGAGAGCTTGACTTCTGCATGGGGTTCTATCTGATACCACAGCATGGAATATATATACAAATAACCTTTTTATCTGGCAACTAGAAACTCTGACCTTTAAATAACGAGAAGTGTGAAGACATTTGAAATCAGTGAAGCTAGTCTCTCAACTGAGAAGCAGAACTGTATATAGGGACTGATATGAAGCCCATTAGAATAGGTAGAGTTTTCCTGATGACTTCAGCAGTCTTTCAGTTAGGCCCACGGTTAATTAATTAAACTGGCTTTCAAGCAGCTAGACATCTCCAGGCACCTTACAAGTTATTCTAAACTGTGAGTTGTCAGCATTGAGATGGATGGGATAGTTTGAATAACGTAAGTCTGTGGCTCTGTAACAATACAGTAGCAAGAAGTTGTCTGGCTAGCTTACCTGCTAGGGCAAGGACAGTTGTCATGAGTGTGATGTTTATCTAGAATACTTTCGGGAAATGGTGAAAAGCAAGATTTTTTTTTTTTTCCTTCTCTCCCCTTTTTCCTCATATAGAAACTCCTAGAGCATTTGTATTTTGTTAACTGCATTTAAAATAGATATTTCATATTGTGCACATGAACCATGACAGTCTCCTTCTCTAATGGATGTTCTCTCTGGAGCCTTCAGATTTCAGTTCTGTATAAGATTGTTCATTGTATATGATGAACAATCTAGGCTTTTGGCTGTTCTTGAGGGAGAGAACTTCATCTGACAATAGTAGTGACCCTCCTATCTCTGCAGGCAAGAGCTGTAGGTCAACATCTTTCATTTACAGAGCAAATTTTTATCTATGAAAATACCAGTCATGGGAGTAAACCAAGAGAAATCTTCAGGTGTGCATAGTACCAAAGCTAGCTATTTTCATTTCTAGTCTGAAATGTCAAGGACTTGAATGTCTCTGTTGAAGAGAGGTGAACCACCTTTATGGTTAGGACGGTCTCTGAGAAATGTGCAAATTTTTGTAGGACAGAATTCCAACCCCAAAAGTTACCTTCCATGACAGTAAAGAAAGGGAAAGAAAATGTCATCTCCCAAATACCATAACTTCTTTTTTTTTACATCAGGTAGCTCTGTGTAATACTCCCTGGCATGGATAAAATATTTTAATCTAATTTAATTTCAAATAATAAATTACTTGCATTTACCCTAAAATGAGTTGCATCATTAGATTGCAGGATTTGTAGTTAACTGTTGTCTTTTCTCACTTTCACCTTACATTTCCCACCCTCATTTGTCTTTTTTGTAGATTTGTTGCAACTCTTCTGATGCCTGGACAGTTAGGGTCTTTTATTTGGGAACTAAATTTTGTGTATGTGTCTTAATAGTTTCATAAGCAAACAAAGTTGATCTTCCCTCATATGTTTTTTAGGTGAGCATGATGATACAGATAATGATAAAACATTTCTTGTTTTAGACATGTGATGCACTGTGCCCTAAGTTCGTATGTTAGACTGTTCTGGAAATTGTTGTGTCTTATCTATAATAATGAAAGATATGTTAAACTTGATCTTAATTATAATTATTTTTCTAAAGCAACATGGAACCATTCCTGATGAGCCGTACTAGCTCTGGCTCTAAATGTTCAGAATTGACTTCTCATGAACAAAAAGACTTTGTCATTCTTGCCCCATTCTTGAACTAAGCAGAGGTCTTATTTTCTAGTCTTGGTATGATACAAAGGGTTTATCATTTCTACAGTGCTGCTTCTGTATGAAAATCTCATTATGTATTTCAAAAAGAATGCAAGCAGTATGATTTTCAGGAAGTGTAATTATATTTGGAGCTGAAAGGTAGCTGTCTTGCAACATTTGACCTTCCTAATAGACTGGGCAGAACATGTAATGGATGCTTATGCTTTAATGGTCTTGGAGGACTGAGTAAAGGTGATCTTTAAATAGGGATCCTATTTAGTGCTTGTACCAAGGATATATTTAGCATAGGCAAATTTATAATGGGTAACCAGTGCCTCCCCTCACCCCCCACCCCCCAGTATAAAGATTTGTAATAAAAAAGGAGTACTGAAGTATATAGTGTGGCAGATGCTGGGTTTTGGCAGAGTGGCTTTATAGGGAAATCCAGGCCGATGAGAATGAGATTTGAACCAAAAACCCCAATGAAATCAATGGGCATCTGACTACTTAAAATAAAGATTGGGGGGGGATCAGGCCTCGCCATATCAAATCTTGTCACTTCGTCCTTGCCTGTGGAAACGTATAGTTTGAACAAACCATGCTCAATGTGTATCTGTGTTCATTATTTCAATAATATTTTCAGAGCTGGTGTCTGTATTTAAGTTGTCAATGTTAAGCACATAGTTATGATTGTATTCATTGCAAGAGAAATACATCACAAGTTATAATGGATTTTAGAAAAAGAACCTAATATTTTTGGGTCTTCTATATCTAGAATTCTGGATTCACAGTTTTATTCAGTCTAGCAAGCTTTTCTTTTCGGAATTTTTATTGTGTTAGGCATTTCGTTCTTTAGAGAACATATGAATGTGCATGTGTGTGCAAATACTAATATTGCAATTATCAAAGCTTAAACAGATTCATTAGGTGAATGAATTCACCCTTGATTACTGGACTCAGCAAGTAAATATCTCAGGTGAGGGACATCCCAGCTATCTTTAAAGGTAGGAATTTGACTGTGGAAAGAGTGTGGTGCAGTGACATGCAGACAATACCCTAGTCCTTTCTGATGTATAACTGTCCTTTCTGTCATAACTCATGTGATTTCCAGCAAGCTGCTTAATGTCTGTAAGTGATATTTTTAATGGCTAATGTTTGTCACTGTAAGACTAATTTTCCTAGGCTCCTTTAATAAGCAGTGGGGAATGCTGTTAACTGCATTGAGCACTTAGACTGTAAAGGGAAACTAAGGAGATGATCTTAACAGGGCTAACGTTAACCTTTGTGATACCCACTTGTATTTGTGTGCTTTTTATGTGCAGAAAGGTGCTTATACGGATATAGTGAGGGTTGTCGCATCTCTGTAGTATGAAACTGAAGGCCAAGAGTGTCACAAATGTTACATGTAAAAGCTCTACACTTAAGTAGTACTCCGTACGCTCCGACCATATAAAGGACTGTAAGGTAAATGGGTTGGTGTTCATTTTTGTTATCTTTACTGCTGAAGCAACGAACAATGTCCAATATTATTTATTTAAAACCTCTCTGGAATGTTAATAGCCAGCAACAATCAGAGGCTTGAGCTTTACTAATATCAGCAAACCTTCCGCATATGGGAAGTACAAGCACTTGGAGATGTATTGTATGCTACATGACAGAGACTACTTGACATGTACTTTATTTTTTAAATGTCACTAGCTGAAAATTAATCAGACCTGTAATGCATGTTTGAATTCATTTATATTGCTGTTGGAAGCAATATCTCAAGAGCCTTAGGCAGATGTGTGAATGGTGTAAGCAGGCAGTGTTCTCAATGGATTAGAAAATGCTTCAAAACACCACCCCCACCTCTCCCAATTCCTCTCTGCTGTTGCCTGCCTGACCTTTTGGTACGAACTGAAGGTTTTAACATGAGGAAAGAAAAAAACCCCACTGTACCCGAACTCATGCCTTCTGCTACCCCCTGGACCTTCTCTAGCTTAGCAACGTTTGGAGTTTTCCCTGCGAATACTGCTAGTGACCTGCACCTATTTGTGTAGTCTATGTGACCTCTTGTTGCAGCTCTACCTTAAGTAGATATGGAGTGTAGTTGAGTTTTCTGCCTAGTGAAAACCTGAGATGGTCCCATCTGTTAATAGTGCGTAATACTAGGAATTGCTATCTGTTGAAGCCCTAGAGTTCATACTTGTCAGAACTCTAAGCATAGCAGCTGAATTGGGCATGATAATATACAGTGCAAGATTGCAGCAAATCGCTCATTTGGACCCTTTCCAGCGCTGCGGGGTCAGTCTGCACATGATTTCCCTGTGCTTCTCAAAGGTGAGGGTGGCGATAGAGCTCCCCTCCTGGAGATCATGTTTTTTAAATCATCAGGAAGTCATATGTGCGTGCTTTAATTTGTAGCCTTGCTTAAATTATCTGGAGTCCTTCAAAAGGAAAAAAAAAAAAAATCAATTTGACTTTGGCAGCTGTCTCTACAATGCCTGCCAATCACCATAGTATCTTGGCTATTTTAAGTCTCCTGAAATCAGTCTGCATTAAGGCAATAGCTGTGCTTGGATTTAAGCCCGGGACTCTATCAATATAAAATGATTTGTTGCAAGTTTAAAGATGCTTCATCCCTATTCTCTCTCTTTTCATTTACATTCTAAGCTTTCATCAAAATGTGGAACAGAACTAACAGAGCCTTTTTTTTCTCTATTCTACTTCATGCTTTCCACAAAGAATACCTGAGACTGTATATTCTCAACCTCTGTCTGATGTGAAGGTCTTTTTCCTTCTGTTCAAATAAGAAGGACCAGTTTGTTCACTGAAGGAACCTGCTGTGAGTCTTGCCAACCTTGTACCATTTGAATGTTTTCCAGTAAAGTTCTGAGGGACATGAAACACATGTATAAGAGAGTGATCGGAAGCAAATAGGAGATGATCCTTCATGCAGTAGTTAATGGAAATAATCATTAAATAAGAGATTTTGTTATCCCAGATTTAAGACCCAAGTTTTCAAAGCACTGTGTTAGACCGACCCTTCTTGGTCCTATTGACACACTAGCTATAGATGTCTTCAGGAGAATCGCCTGTTCCTTGCAGTTGGGATGACGTTTGTGTTTCAGTATTCTCCATAATCTGGTAGGAGTCATGCTCACAGGGGGAATAGTTGTGGGTTTTTTTCCCAATAATCCAAGTTTCTCATCACTAATCTTGCCATTCACTTCTGTTGTTTCAAACTTGCATGCAATCGTCGTGTCCATCCACACAGGCTTTGTTGTTCAGTGAGATTTCCCCTAGGGGAAACCTGTTCTGATATTACAGTCCATGCTGTGGAGAACTGCAGACAATTAAGTACTCTAAATCACTTTGTTGTGATTGAGTAGAACAGTGTTGTTAGATTCAAGCTTGGTTTAATAATAATAATAAAAAAACCCCAAGATAATGTTCATTGCTTCAGCTTCTCTTTAGTAGAAGCATAATTTCCCTGCATGTTTTTTCCAAGATTTCAAGGGATTTCTATGGCAGCCACCATCATGCAGAAGGAAGAAGGCATTTGTATTCTGTGACATAAAGCCAATGATTCTGTCAATCTCAATGGCATAATCTTTATATGCTGTTAGAAAGTATTAGCTCTCTTTACTCACAGCTCTCAAAGCAATGGTGTTGTGAGAACTGTTACCAGAAAAGGGTATTCCATTAAATATGAACCATTCCTTTACCAATACATTTTAAAAGTATTTTCATATTTTCATGACTAAAACTATGGTTTATTTGTAAACAGCAGCCATGTCCCACATGAATGTGGGTGACTCAAAAGAAAGCTTTCTCCTTAATATACCCTTCCTACCCCAGATTTATAATGGCCAGCTCCCTCTGCCTGAATAGCCCCACTGCTTCTCATCCCTCTGTTTTTCATACAGCTGATCTAGGAATAGCACTCTGTACAGAGGTTATCCAGGGTGTGCAAATTGTTTGTTTCTTCCATAGTTTTTGCCATCAGCAGAACGTAGAAGTGTTTTTAAAAACTAATTGCTGCTGACATCCCTGTTGTAGAAATACTTCACTTTTATGCAGTTGACTAACTTCCCCGAGGTTGGGTGTAGGTAGGAATTAGGCCCAGGTCTGCTGATTTCCAATCGAGACCTCTGCTGACTTCCATCTAAGAGGGTGTGTTGCTTTCCTTTAGAAGTACTAAACATCTGACTCTGGGCTAGTTAACATAGATTGGATTTACACTCACTGCTTAGGCCTTACTATGTCTCCCTTAGTGTGTATGTGCGGCCAAGTATCCTCTGAGTATCCTGGGGCAAACTTCTGTGGTGTTTTTCATAGTACCAAAAATCCTGAAAAGCTTGTGTCATAGCCTGCCAGGGTTTGGGAGGCTGTGGGACTGTCCATGTCTAGGTTTTTGTGGGTGCAAAAGCTGCAGGACTGTTATGGGTGGAGTAAGCTTAGAGTGGCACAAACCATATCAGTATTATGTGTCTGTACTGGAGTGTAGAGCAAACTATTCTTTCGTCTAGATCTGTATTTCATCTCAGAAGAAACTGAAGGGAGTAAACTAGAGCAGCTAGCGGGTTACCCAAGTCCTGGAGTGAAATACAGAGTGAGCAAATTGACAGTATAGACTATCGGAGTTCTTTGAGCAAAAAGAGAAGGAACCTTCTCAAACTGAAGCCTGTATTTTGGCTTTTTTCTGAATTTTTTCAAGACATGATCATCACATACTGTATTAGAAAAAAAATCTAAACTTTAAAACAAATGAAACCTGTTACTTAATCTGTGACAAAAAGATTGGACAGTATTTTTCTTGAAGCTGCAGCTTTGCTAGAAATATTTCTTAAAAACAGCATCACTTTATGGGTTCTAGCTGAATCTGATTTCTTATACGTATATGTAATTTAAAGCAGAACTGTTCGATGTTCTCTGTGGGTGAGGGGGTGTCTAAAAAAAAAGTTTTCTTTCCTGTCCCATCTCAATATATGCACTAGATATTATATAAGTGAAAATTCTTGTTTGTTGTTCAGCTCTTTTTTGCCTTCAAGGCATGCTGCAGTAGCATTAACGCCTCTGGAAAAAAGTTAATTATTATTCATTATTTAATTCTTTAAAGTTTCATAATTTCACGAGAGGCCTAATTTGTACAATTTCTGTACTTTTTGCATGAAAACCTCTTCAGGCTGTATCACTATTTTCACTTGTGACTTAGTATTTTGAGCTCTTTAGTTTATCGGTAGTATAAGGAAAATCTTCCTGGAGACTTTCCATCAAACCCATTTGTTGATGAAGGAGGGAACATCTTTTCTAATGCTTTAAAACAGGAGCCATAAATTTTGAAGTGAACTTCCAGTGCCCCTATTAATAGATAAGTAATTTTTTTTGCATCACCCTGACCTAAGTAGGTAAAAGGGGATATGTTGGGAAGGTGAATGCTGTGAATGGGGAGATTGACATGATTTAGAGAAAGTGGTTTTGCTTTGCTCCTTGATGCTTTGTGTGTGGGTGTGAGAGAGCAAAAGAGAGACGTTAAAACTCTGTAGTTTGGGTACAACTGAGTAGTTCACTGGCTAGCTAGAAAAGGAGGTTGCTAGTTCCTTGTCTGTCGGTTCTGGAACTTGAGTTACAGTAGTTCTGGATTGCCTTTCTGTGTTAAGCTTTGTGAAGCTGGCATAGCTGCTACTTGAGTGCAGCATGAATCTGCTACTTAATAGAGTCATTTGGCGCAGAAGATGATGTGTGTGGTGCCTCTGCTATCCTGTAAACTCTTTCTTTGGTTCCACGGAACCATAGTGTTTCTGTAAGCCTAAAATGCAGATCTTCCAAAAGCCTGAGGCTGAGGCTTGCTCCAAACCCAAGACATTTCTTTGGAATTCAGTATGTTATATGTAGAAGAATGTAATACGTTCTTTCGAGAGGCACTGCAAAGGAGATTGTCTGGTATATTCTATACTGGCTGATATCTAGTAACTTCATACAGGGCCATAATGCCTGCTGCTGTCATTCTGTGTAGTTGTGTGAAGCTGACTTAGAGATGTTGACTTCTACCAGCAGAGGTACTGTTTCACAGAATGGATAATACTGAAATAACTATTGTAAGATGTTTTGGAGGGAGAAAAAAGATTGCATTTTTCAAAGCTCCTTGAGAGCGTCCGCTTTGAAAACAGTGCTCTTCTGTTCCATTCTTATTTGACTTTTAAAAAAATAGCCTTGAATTAATAAGATGTAAATAGAGGGGGGAGGGAAAACAGGTACCCACCAATTGTCATAAAAATAACCAAAAGAATCAGTGTGATCATAAAAGTGTCCAATTATGATGTTGTGCTGCAGAATGAATAAAAAAGATATAAACAGAATATAACCTTGAAATGAAATAAATACATTCAAATGTCAGGCCTTAGCATAAGACGAAAAAGTCACTTGGGCTTTGTTCTAGACAATTAAATGTTGGGTTCTAATTCCTAGGAGTATATATAAGAGCAAATCTCCAAATCCAGCTGTTCCTCTACCCCCACGATGTTCCTGCTGACAACCAGCGGGTGTCCTTTCATTTATCATGAAGTTATTTACTAACCATATAGATTCTTGTATGCATGGGCTATCCTTTCTATCAGAGGAGCTCAGCTGCGATAAGAAAGACTGTTTGGGTTCAAGGACTTTTTCCTTTGTCTTGCTGCATGTCTTATTAATACTCGGTATTAGGAGGTAGCTGTTTCTAAAATTGGTACTTGGTGCTGTGAACTCTTGCACGTTACTAGAACAGCCCCCGCTTGTCACGGTGTGCTGTTAGCTGCAAGAGTGTTTGAGTCTCCAAGTGTAAGATTGCCAGTCTCCAGAGAAAGAAGTGCTGCTAGTTGTTTGCCACCCAAAAATCTAGTTTTAGCACTTGCCAGATACTGAAGTAAATGTTTTTAAAAAGAAATCTTTTTTGTCAATGTGAAGTTTAATAAAGCATTTGCTATATGAAGACCTGAAAACTCTGATCTTGATACTTAAGGCTGTTTTGTTTTTTTTCTAAGATTGATTGCACTTCAGTGAGCAGTCAAGGTAAGCAGTCTTAAGAGGCTTCACCCACTCCTTAACTGAGATGTTCCTCCTTTAATAAGCACTATTCTGTTCAGCTTTTCTTTTCCTAAATATGGGTACTGTGGGCAAGTTTATCCATTTTATCTGTAAGAATAAAATTTAGATTGAAATTCTCTCTAGGACTTTAATGTAATTCTAATTTTTTATCCATAATCGAACACCACCTCTTACAGGGGATTATTGGTTTCTTAAGATGCTTTAGGTATCTCTATTTGATTACGGTAAGCAGATAGTTTATGTTGATGTCTCAATACCATAGTGTTCACCTGGTTAGAAAATATTTACTAAAACTGAATGTTTTAATCACTTTTAATGATGACCTCAATACTTAGTTTTGCTGTAAATATGAAATCTGCTTGTGCAGGCTGGCAGTGCAGAGCTTTTCCGGCTTACAAATTGGAAACAGTGTTGTACAAAACCAGCAGTGAATGCAGACAGCTGTAGGTCTTACTTTGGGAAGATAGGCTATAGGATAGGTGATCCCCAAACATTACTTGCTGGGAAATGGTGTATCAGTACAATATATGGACATCTTGATTCTAAAGGTTTGATCTGTCAGTGAAATGTGCTTGTTTCTGATGTAGAATTTGGCAGATGCTTCCCAGATTGTGCCGTAAACTATGAGTGAATTAGCTAAACTGAGATTCAATTGACTCTTATAGAAAGGAACATGAGATCTTTTTAAATAACATAGTTACTTTGGTCGGGGAGGAATCTCGATTCTTTTTGTTTCACTTGAAAAATTTCCCAAATTGAAGAACAGCAGCACAAACACCACTCAATGTCTATTTGGCAAAAAACTTTGGTTCCACACTTTTTTCAGTGCAGTCAGAGATCTCGGACTCTGCCTTTTCTGCTGATATACCGAGTCATTGCTTACTATCAACAAAGCTTCAGGCTGAGTCTAACACACAAGTTGTATGTTGATGGACCTTATTTATAAGAATTATAGTGTAGCTGAATTCCATACGTATGTCTGATTGTATGAAGAGAACAAATCTCATTAGCACATCCTATTATCATACACCATAATCAGTACAATTCTAGTGAATTTGAAGTGTATTAATAAAACATGAAATAGAAACTTTTGCCTCCCCCCAATGTGTTCAGAGTTGTTTTTTCCAAACATAGGAAATGAACGCAAAGGGAAGAATGAGGATTAAAGCAGATAGTGACTGACTTTTATTTTCAAGTACTGTTGGAGCCTAAATGCGTGTATGTGGGCTTCTGGACTGCAGGCTGTTCTTTTTTATTATTCAACTGAATCTGAGATAGGGAAATGAAGGTAAGTTATCTGGTAAAGACAAGGAAAGTTGGATTGGGACAGTGCGAATGAAAATAGACGGAAAGCAGTAGAGAACTTGCTGTATTGATTTTAGGATCATTTGAATTTCATATGTATAATGAGATAGAAGATGTGAATGGGAAGGACAGAAAAAAGGAATCTAGAAGATAAGAATATTTAAATGCAGAGCAATATCTTCTTAAGGAGTAATTGAATCTTAATGTCTAGCATTGCTTTTTGTTTGAAAGCTGAAGCCTGTGCCTAACCCAAGAGCAAATCTTACTGAAATTACAATCCCTGTAAGCCATTTCTACTCCTGTAAAGCTTTACCAGCACTAAGGAGGAAGATTATTAATTCCTCAGCACAGTCAGGAACTTAGATCAAATAAAATGCACAAGGAAGAAGATTAAATAAAATAAGTTTGCAGATTTATAAGGCAGTGATTATTCTGTTCTGGCCTTGGAGATTAATTACGCAAGTCATCGTGACTACAGGACACATACGAAACCTTTGAACTAACTCTTTTCTGAATGCAATAATGTGAATTTTAGTAGTTGTGTCCATACGTATTTTGCTGACTATTCTGCTTAATTTTATTTTCTTGATGCTTTCACGTTTCATTGCTGAAGCTGTGTATTTTTCAGATAAGATTATACCTTTTACTGATAACGATGTGTTACTTTACTAACAGTCAGTAACAGTATATGTTTAAATGTGTATATTTTACTCAGAGGTATTGCATATGCCAATTGACCTATGTTACATTCTGTCAATCCTGTATTTTGATAGCCTAAAAGGATTGCTCTGGAAATGAAGTTTTGATGTATTGCCAGTTGAGCTGACAAATCATCTGTCTGGTTGTGTATTTTAGACTTGTAGCTGTACAACTAAAAAGGTGAAGAGTTACGTGCATCTCTGCTCAAGGTGCACCTGGGCTTAGGCAGAGACTTCTGGATGTACGGGGTCTGGAATCTTTCTGTAGCTTTGCCGTAATTAGTTTTGGGTTAGACGTATTTTGCTTATTATACAGTACTTTTTGTCTTACTATGTTACAACATTATCATTACTTCTTCAATTAAGGGCTATTCTGTGCAAGAGCTATGCTTTTACATGAATTCACAGTGCTTTCTGTTACAGAGCTTTGCTTTTGATTTAAGCCTTGGGCTCTACTGTGATATAAATATTTAATAGCAGTGTTAAAAGGACAGTGCAAAGGTGAGCAAAAGAGTAGATGCTTTGGAAAAGTGAAGTAGAAGGTCAGGGAGAAGATGAAAGGATTGGAGCTCTTACTCTAAAATATTTTTTCAAATTCTAAATATATAGTGTAGTTGTTACTGCCTGCTATGGTCACATCAGCCCAAATGCTATGTTTTTTCTAATTAAACTGCATGCTGCGTATGGCAGCTCAGGTTTTGATGAACTTCAAACTCAGATGTTCTTTCTCAGCATTGTATATAAAATAAACCTAGTGTGTATTGATATAGTTGTGTCTCTTTTTATGTTTACAGTGGCAATAGCAGACTTTTTTCTCTTTGAAGTTAGCAACAGCTTGCAGATCCTGTACTACTTGTTTACCAGTACTGAAATGATTATCAGTAGTGATAACTGCCAGTCATCTGGTACCTGAAGTGTGCTGGTCACCGAGACTGAGGCTTTTCAGAAAAGCAAAGCAACGTCTGTATATCATAAATTTCTAAGTCACTGCTGTAAAAATGGCTGGAATTTGGAAAGCTTCAGCTTTTTAAGCTTTTGAAAATTTTGGTCTATAAAAACTCTGTACTTTCGTTGTCTTTTGAGACTTGTTTTTGTTCAAGTGTAGTTGGAGTAAGTTTTCCTGTTAAATAAATTATTCCCTAAAATACAGATTTAGAGGAATGAAAACATTCATCAACTTCAGGCACGCTCACTAAAGAGTTTCAGACAAGAATGAATGAAACTGTACTGGCTTTTGATAGTTGGAATATACAAGCATCACTTTTTAAAACAGAAAGGGAGTAAAATGAAGAGGGAGTGTTCTAGAAGTCAAAATGGAAATAATGATAAAATAGGAAAAACAGTCGCTTTCCCCTCACATTTCCCATTCTGATTTTTTTTATTCCAAAAGAGATTTTGTTTGCAAAGAAGAATTTGGAGAATATTCTTTTTTTGAAATTCCTAATTTTTCAAAGTTTGTTCTTTAATTAGGATTTCTGCTCCTTTCATTGTATGTGTTTCTTATGTCAGCTGACACTGGCATTGTGAGTGCTTTAGGGTGTAGTCTGCTATTCTGTTGCATACAGTGCCTAGTGTAGTTTGGCTTCCGGTTTCTAGTCAGACCCTTTAGACTTTCTTAAAATACAGGCAGTATTTAAAAGAAATCTATTCAAATAGCAAGTCCAAGACTATCAAAAAACAGTTATACAGTCAGTAAAGACCTGGGGAAGTTTTTGTGTTGGTATGCCAGCTAGTCTTAAAAACGTCCACAGCTTTTAGAATTCATCCCCTCACTGTTAGTGAATATCAAATCTCATCTGTGAAAAAGAAAATAAGGCTCAATTAGCTGTTGATAGTGCTTAATAATAGGGTAAATTTATAGTATGAATCTGTACAGTCGTGTAGCAGTCAGGTTTCTTGTTTTGTGTAAGATCCCTGGAAATTAGAATTGTTTTCAGGGTGTCCCTATGGTAAAAGGTAGCGTTGTTACCAGTGTTCTGCTTATTCATTCTGCCAGCCTGATACAAAGGAGGTGTAGGTGGCTTTCTGTGGTGGTCCAGGCTTTATGATCACACACTCCCAAGTCTACAAAAAGAACAAAAAGCAGGCATCAGACTCAGTACTGAACCTGCAGTTTTTCTGCTGAGGTCTTGAGTCTACTATGAAGCTAAACGTGATCTCTTCCATTTGATATGAGACTGTAATGTTCTTCTGTTCTTTCCGATAGTCAAGTGTTACGAGGAGACATGGTAATAGATCCTCCAGCCATTTGTTGCATATTCACAGTACTTCCCATTAGCATTGGAGGAGTGATAGATAGTCTGAGAATTCACTGAAGCAAGGAAATGAGAGAGTGAAACACGTTAAAAATTACAGGTCTTGATTTTAGCTGCCCAAAAGATATAATTCACATCCAATTACATGCCATTTCCCAAGCATAGTTCTGTATTTGTACCAGTGACAAGCTGAACGCTGAAAGTCTGTGTATGCGGAATTTTGATTTCAGTCCATTTCTGAGGGATATTGATAGTTAAACAGTAGTAAAGATCCTCTTTAGTAGCTAATTACAGTCCACTTAAAGGGCTCACAATACAGCAAGGCCACTGGTATTTTCTGTACTCCTGTTCTCATTCTGCCACTCTGTAACTGTCAGCCTCATTAGTATTTAAATCAGTTCATAAGTATTTTGGCTTAAATAAGCTTTATTTCCGATCAATGTAATGCCATGATTTTATGTCTTTTGTAGAGTCTTTAGCTTAAAGTAGACGAGCTTATGATAAATACTGCAGATGTGTTAGAAGTTGATTAAATTAGTAGTAGAAATGGACAGTAGGCAAACAGGAGGAAAAATGCACAGGGGGGCAAATTCTGTGTTTTTCAGCTCTGTTCTCAATCTTTGTTAATGGATTCATTCTCCTGTCAAAAAAAATAGGAACATTAAAAGACTTTTTTTAAACTGAGGATTAGCAGGGAGGGAAAAAAAAGAGGGTTTTTTCCCCTACTGTAAGACGTGAGTGCTCCGTGAGCAATTTCCCATGTCTTCTATTGTAATATATTTTTGATGTTAATTAGGAAAAAAGGTGTAGGAGAAAATTAAACTCAAAATCCCTCCCCATATCCCCCCAAAGAATAAAAAAATAAAATAAAAAACACCGAACCCAAAAGCCTTTAAGACCCTTTCCTAATAAGATTACTTAAAAATGCATGTGGCTTATTTTAGCAATGGGTGAGATGAAATTATGATTTAGAAATGCATAAATTGCTTTGCTTTAGACACTTAAACTTTCCTCAAAATGGCTTTTTGAAGTTCAAAATAAATTTGGTTGCCCATCTGCTATCAAATCCCCATGTTTCTTGAGAGTACTGAGAACAGAAAATACAAATACCTGTTTATAGCCAACCTCCTCTCAAAAATTAGAAGTTTTTTTGCAAAACGTCTGATCTGTGGCCACGTTTCTATCATCCCGTACAGGAATGGAAGATGACTTTGATGGAGGTCAACAGAGCAGAACTATATACCCTGAGAATGAATTTGAACTTAGAAGCTCCGCTAAAAGGAATGTGTCACCTAGAGGAATAGGAAATTATTATTGAAACAGATTTACAATAAGCAAGTGTCCAGCAATTAAATATTATGATTGTGCATTATTCCACTATACTGGCTTTAAATAACAAAGTGAGGATTTTGGAAAAGAGGACAGATGTTATATCATCATCTCAATTGTTTGTATCTGAGATGCTTTGGGACAAATTCTGTTTTATCAATATAAATCTAGAAAACTTCTCTAAATATAGCAGAGTCAATCAATCTGTTCCATTCTGATGGGAGAGCAGAATTTGAACCACTTGTGTCCTTGTTCTGTCTGTGTTGTAAATGGTTTACCTGAAAAGGCCTTTTCCTTAAAGAAAATTGTTCTGTCTTTCAATTATTCCTACAGTGATGTGGGCTCCATAAGCAAGGCTGTGTGCACACATACTCATTACCCTAAAATACTTGCTGTTTAGTGTCAGCTTCTCACCCACCACATTTTTCAAAAAAGAGACAGGCTGTAGTAACTGAGATGGACTAAAATAACTCAGTCATCATGCACATGAGCCTCTATTGAGCACCGACTGATCACAAAAATGGTGGGGTAATTCTCTGTGGTGGACAAATATTGACATGAATCTAGGCTTTACAGAGACCACTGGAGTCACTTAATTTGGAACTTAAGCCACTCTAAAATCTAATTTCAATTGAATTAGTCAAATTTATTATACATAAGGATCTGTGCCTGTCCTAATTTACAAAAGCTCTGGGATAGACCAGTCGAAGATTCTTTAGCCTTGAAAAGAGCACATTTTGAGGGGGAACCTAAGTGCCAGGTCCTGCACTTGAGTCACAACAACCCCATGCAACGCTACAGGCTTGGGGAAGAGGGGCTGGAAAGCTGCCCGGCGGAAGAGGACCTGGGGGTGTTGGTTGACAGCCGGATGAATATGAGATGGCAGTGTCCTGGCTTCTATCAGAAATGGTGCGGCCAGCAGGACTAGGGAAGCGATCGTCCCCCTGTACTCGGCGCTGGTGAGGCCGCACCTCAAATACTGTGTTCAGTTTTGGGCCCCTCACTACAAGAAGGATGCTGAGGTGCTGGAGCGTGTCCAGAGAAGGGCAACGAGGCTGGTGAGGGGTCTGGAGAACAAGTCTGATGAGGAGCGGCTGAGGGAACTGGGGTTGTTTAGCCTGGAGAAAAGGAGGCTGAGGGGAGACCTCATCGCTCTCTACAACTCCCTGAAAGGAGGTTGTAGCGAGGTGGGTGTCGGTCTCTTCTCCCAAGTAACAAGGGATAGGACAAGAGGAAATGGCTTCAAGTTGCGCCAGGGGAGGTTTAGATTGGGTATTAGGAAAAATTTCTTCACCAAAAGGGTTGTCAAGCATTGGGACAGGCTGCCCAGGGAAGTGGGGGAGTCCCCATCCCTGGAGGTATTTAAAAGACATGTAGATGCGGTGCTTAGGGCCATGTGTTTAGCGGTGGACTTGGCAGTGCTAGGTTAACGGTTGGACTTGATGATCTTAAAGGTCTTTTCCAACCTAAACGATTCTATGATTCTATGTATATGAAATCCTAATAGGGAATGACTGAGACAGAGAAGGGAAAAAAGAGGAAAGAGAAACGCTTTCACATTGTGGAGCATCCCATTCACCACAGTGGGAGGAGTTATGAACTTAGATATTTATTTAAAAGAATAAAGATGTCAGAATCTGCTCTGAAATTATTTACATATATCTTCCCTTAATGAAAATGAATTACTTGTATTTCGTGTAGATGTGCATAAGACACTTCATATATCAAACTCCACACTGAACAGTCTTATAAAGTAAGAAAACATCTAAGTTATTACCCAAACAATAGGGTTATATATTACTGACTCTGTAACAGTAATAGAAGCCCATCAATCATTGGGCAGGCTCTAAGACTTTCTCTTTTTTTTGATGTATGCTAAATGAAGCAGACCCAGGAAAGCAGCTCTAAGTCAAGTAGTTGCTTAGCTAAATCTTTACCTTTGTCAGCAGGACTAGGTCATAAATGGATTTATTCCAGTGAGATTCAACTTATCGATATTTTACTGATTCATTTATACCAAAGGTTCATACATGTAATCCAGTTCCTTCTCCAGTCAGTTACTCAAGAGTGCATGCTATGGTCATAATTTGAGTTTTATTAACAGTGAAACTCTAATAGGCAGCCCTTGACTGGATTGTTACAACCCAGTTTGATTTTTAGAAGACTTTTATAGCGGAGAAATCTTTTCAACTGCTCAGATTCAAGAGAAATTGCAAGTACAGCATATATTTATAATGTATGTACATGTATTCATATTTACAATAGTTGTATGCAGGAAAAGAAACTTTGATCAAATCACAAGAAGTCTACAGACATTGCCAGTGTTGTAAATCCTAAGTGTCATAGGCAAACCTGAAAATAACATCTTGTGTTTGGAGTTCTGAGATAGTGCTTACATTTGGTGACTGAGTCAGACAGAGTGGTCATCTCAGTCACCTGACAGGGAGAATACTGTGGAAGTGTGCTAAAGGTAAGTGGTTTGCTCTCTTCTAGGGTCCTTGGAATCAGAGGACCTTGTGCTGTCTATGGTTGAGTAGTGAGCCATCTCTTTGTCTTTTGGATCCAGGAATTTCAAAGAAATATCTACTCGGCAGCTCTTGGGTTAGGCTGAAATAATGTTGAAGGACAAGATACTATATTGTTGCGCTTGCAGTTAATCAATACTAATGATGTCCCTGGAGTCATTAAGTAAAATGAAATTTTGGAACCAATTCCAAATGTACTCACCTGACTGCAGCCAGTGGGAATCCCAGAGTCAGGCTGCATCCAAGCTCAACAGCTTGGATGATTTAGTGGAGTGAATGCTGTCAGTGCAGCTTTAGGAAGGTGATGAGCCCAGTTTAAATGGGGGAGTTTCAGAAGTCTCTTGAACATATGGACACCTATACCAATAACATTCAAGAGTTAAATTCTCTGGGGAAGGCATTTTTTGCCTTTTTGAATATTGATTATAAACAATCAAAGTTTATAACGGGGAATCATAAAGGACTGTTCTTTGATAGTCTTATGGTGGAAGAACAACTGAAAAACTTACAGTTTGAGATATTTGCTCATCAGTTAATGGTGGTTTAAAACTTCTGCTTCGTTGCCTGTTTATAATAAAATTGCAGTGGGAGAAATAGGTTCTTAAATACAGGTTGCTATGGAATTTTTGTAAGAAACAAGCAGATTGAAGTGACTAAGAGTGCAGAAAATACATGCTAGACATAGGACCAAACATGCAATAAACTGAATCTAGGGTGTTCCTGCATTGGACAAAAATATAGACAGGAATAAAAGTAGCTTTAGTGGCTCTCTGTACAAAACTCGTCACCAATCTAGCAGAATATTACATTTTGATAATTTTATTTGTTCTTTGTGGTTTTGTTCTAATAAAGTGGATTTCAAAATACTGCTCATTATTCACCTGTTACTTGGAGTGCCTATATAAACATTTTATAGTACAGTATGTAAGTATTACCAAAAAAGATAGTCCTTGGACAGAAAGACTGAGTTGCATCTGTGAAGATAAAAACAGCAGATTAAACTTAAGTGAGGTATAGAAGGGGGAAAGATGGCAATGCTTGCTGTCTTGAGCGACTTAGTTTTAGTTGAATTAGAAACGGTAGAAAAACTGGTAAGTGTGTACAGGAATAGAGGAGGGAAACTAATAAGAATGTATCAATGATTCCGAGCTTTCTTTTTTCACAAATCAAGTAATTTAATAACTTGGAGAGATGTTTGCACAAGGTGTTTACACATGGGTTGGTTTACATTAGACAGAAAATAATTTTGGCCTGATTCTGCAAATGTTCCTATTGACTAAGTTTTTTTTATCCATTGGAATAACTAGGCTGGTTGATACGAGACTCTTCAGACATAAGCAGTGCTTATGAGATTGTTATACTTAATTAGTTTATAAATCTGTCTCCAGTAGCTGCATATGAAAATTTAATATGCCAACCTCAGAACAACATGGTGCTTTTTTACTTTGCTATGAGACAATATACTAGAATAAACCAAAGATGGAAGCAATAAAGATTAAAACCCTTTAAAAATAGTACAGATGTTCCAGAGTTACTTTCCCAGCCATAACAAGAAAGTGG